>NC_133617.1:579266878-579566878 GCF_048593235.1 Sminthopsis crassicaudata | reverse complement strand
TAGGATAAAAGGCTATGATTTATGGATTGAAAAGACATAATAATAATGATGATAATTTCAGGTAGGATCCTCTTACAGATTTTTGTTAGCTTGCTATGATGATTATGACTAGAAAGCTGTCAGCCTATACTTAAGAAGAGATTATCTAGTCACTATACTCTGATAGACTAGAGCCAAGATGGTTAGCAGGGGTCTCTAAAGAGATATAGGCCCAGAATGTAGTTACTCCCTGCTTGGACTAAATACAGAATTTCTTCAAAGCATGTTGTTCTGATTGTCCCTGCTAGTCATTATTGGTCCTGTAGGAACTTCTAATGATTATTGTATGTGTTACATCAGCTGAGCAGTTCTGTGCTGGACTCTTGTAGTCTTGTGGCATTTTCTAGGAATAGTACTCTGCTAGCCATTGCTCCACAGAGTTTAATGGTCTTTAGGTATATAATCTTTGCTGAGCTGCTGTCTGCTACATGAGAAACATCTCTTCAGAGTTACCTATTGAAGCTAGACCAACCTCTTTCCACTAAAAGCTGCCAACTTTTTATTCATAGCTATCATAACCAGCTTAAAACACAGACACAGATACAGACAGACACACACACACATACACACACACAATCGGGGAAAGTACCTATAGGCTAAGGCTAAGCTTTTTTAAAATTTGATCCTAATATCTAGGATGAAACTCACAGATCTCTGACCTAGACAATTATCAGATTTAGGACTAGAAAGACGTAAGAGTATCTGTTTTTTCACATAAATGAATCTGAGTCAAGAAAAAAAAAAAAAAAGAAGTGTATTTTTGGGACAAGGTTCTATATTCACCCACTCACCCTATGTCTGCTTTTTATTATGTTTATCTGCCAAGAACTGCACTGCTTTGGTGATGTAACTTTTTTTTTTCAAAAAAAAATATTGATGTGTTATTTTTCTTATTATATACAAATTATAGCTTGCTTCCATTCTTTGAGTCCTCTTAAAATAAAGTAAAATATTTAAGTAAAAATGAGAACACAGCAATCACATTTGAAAGCATATGCAATATTTCACATCTTTAGCACCCCAATCTATATATTTTTAAAAATTAATATAATTTTATTTTCTCTTTCTCCTACCTTCCACTGAGAGAGAGAGAAAAAGAGAGAGATTCTTGTAAAAAATATATTGGCACATAAAATACATTTCTTCATTGGTTATATGCAAAAATATGTATGTCTCATTCTATATCCTAAATCTATCACATTTCTGTTAGGAGGTAGAAAGTATGTAGTGATATATTGGCAAATGTTTAACAATTGACTTACTTTTTTAAAGTATTCATTAGACACTTTCAAGTTTAATCTGATTACTAACATTCTCAATAATTTAAGTTTAGACAATCAGCAAAATAATAGTGAAACCTGCTTTGTATCACTTGCTGATTTTTGAGGTCTAAACATTGTAACAATCAACTCTAAAGCTGGTTCAAGCTCATCTCAGCACATCCCTGATAATGTTTCATCATTAGTCTTCTGGAATCATGTATAGTTATTATTTTGATCATAGTTCTTACAGGTGCCATATTTTAGCAAGTAAGAAAACATTATTGTTAACAGATAGTTGATATAGTAATTAAAGTATATATAGATGAAAAAAGTATAAATAGATATATAAGAAGAAGAAAAGGGGGAGGTAGTGGTAAGAGAGGGAATAAAGACATTCTTTATCTAGTCCATCCTCAGAACAAGGGATTTTCATCTCATCAGAGGTGAAAATTCTTCATTTCCCCTTCAATAATAGCAGAGAAAGCCTGATATAGAATAAGACTGGTCTTGTGTCCTCATTCCTGTGATAACAGGGTTCTCAATATATGGATGTTTTAGCTGAAGAATAGATCTGTAATGGGTCTACATAATCCTGTCTTTATCATTTAATTACCAATTATTAATAGATGCATTTTTTCTAAATGAAATTTGAGTCCATCACACAAGATGAAACATTTTGATTAGGTACATGAGCATAAACTGAAGTGGGCTCCCAATATTAAACAGGACTTCTTAGATCCCCCTTTTGGCATGTTGGTTTGTGCAGATCTAACCCATCAAAAAAACAAAACAAACAGATCACAGTATGAAAAATCAAGAGCAAAGTCTGTGTTTTCAAGTTAAATGTAGTCATTTTAAATCCCAGCATGATGCTATGATGTCACTTTCTATTTCTGGAGAGAATTTGATTCTTTTTAAAGAGTATGATTTAAGGCTATAGAGCTGATTCTAAAAATATTAGTTTTTTAATTAAAATGTTTTATAAAGAAGTATTGCTGAGGGTGATAATTAAATAATGAATCTTTTAAAAAACATAGTTCCCCCCTAAAAATAGGGGGAAAGAAAAGGCCAGTGGGACCAAAACTTTAGCAGGTAACTCACAGTTACTTTGGTAAGAGGTTAGCACAGGAACTTGGCAACCCTGAGATGTTGTGAGCTCTCCTGAGTGGTGATTTCAGCTGGAGATTTTGCAAAATTAGAAAACACCTGGAGAAAATGACCTTTGAAAGCAAACTAACAATTGGAAAGCAGCCTGGAAAAAAAAACTCAAAAGAAAAATGTACATATCTCTGTGTGTGTTTAAATCATGAAAAAACCGACTGTTGAAATACAGAAAACAATTTTCCCAAAATAACAATTGTTCTAGAGAATTGAATATTCCATTTCATAGCTCAGTTTTTGACAATAACACATTGTCATTTTTTTTGCTTTATCTAGTGCCAAGCCCGGGACCTAATACATAGTAAATGCTTTATAAAAGCATCTATTGAAAGCCAATGAATTGTATTGACATCCTCTTCCTTCATATTGTTGCTCTGCCATCAGGCCCCATATTCTTTTGTGGATGAAGCAGAGACAATGGAGCTGCCCTGCTTAGCTCTAACAAACCAAGTCAGTGGCAGAGCTAACAAAAGCCAGGCCTGAATACACCTATAGGCTGTGTCCACTCGGCTCCCCCCATCTCTCTTTGGCATCCCTGACTTTTGATAGCAGCGCTTTCACAAAGATTTATAACAAACTAGCTGGCCTTCATTGCTTACCTACAAGTGAAAAACTTGAAACTGAAAAATTAATGTGCTTGGACTCCAGGGCTGCTTTTGACTCAACCTATTTGATCTTCAAAAACCAAGAGATTTCTTGTGAAAATAAGCCCAGAAGAAAGGAAATGGAAGGAAAAGAAAGACAATATTCAGTTTATTTTAGTCCAGATATTCTTAGCCTGGGGTTCACGAACACACAAGGGGTCCATAAAGATATTTTAGGGAATCTGTGAATTTGGTTAGGAAGAAAATTACAGCTTTATTTTCCCTAATCTCTAACTGAAAACTAGCATTTCCTTCCATTATGAATGTAAGCAACAAACCATTATTTCGAGAATGGGTTTACCAGACTGACAAAAGAACCTATGACATGCATAAAAAATTAAGGATCCCTGTTTTTGTTGATTAATGCTTATTTCCTTGTCTGTTTCAATACAACAGTTTCAGTTCTCCAAGAATTTACTATTTTTTTAAGCAAAAAGGAGCAGTCAATATCATTGGAGAGTATGAGATATGTATGACATCTTCTGGGCCTAATGAAACAGTTGGCCATATTGTATCCTGTTTTTACCTACCTAAAAAGTAATAGAATAATGGAGAAACTTCGTCAGTGAAAGTGTTTCAAGCCTTTGACCTTGGACCCACAGATTGATTCTTTTATTAACTTATCCTGGTCTTTGATGGATTATCATTTTCATCATCATCACCATCAAGTCATTTCCACTTGGAACAGAGGTGACTGTGATATACAGAATGAAATATACATTTTCAGACATGGCCAACGTGTTGATATTTAACTACATTCAATTTGTTAGCTATATGAGGAAGCCTCTATGAGGAAAGGGAGAGGATTAGGTGAAAAATAATAGCAATTCAATTTTTAAAAAAAGAAATTATTATCAACAAAATAAAGAAATATATTGATGAAAACAAAGTTCAGAAGAGAATGATACACAGGCATGGGGCAGTTTTGAAACTAAATTGTTTAATCTAACATACACTTTTTGATAATTTCCAGATTAGCCATGAAAAAGTAAGAAAATAGGGGCAGCTAGGTGGTGCAGTGGATAGAGCATCAGCCTTGAATTCAGGAGGACCTGAGTTCAAATCTGGCCTCAGACACTTAACACTTCCTAGCTGTGTGATCCTGGGCAAGTCACTTAACCCCAGCCTCAGGGGGGGAAAAAAAAGAAAGAAAAAGTAAGAAAATAAAGTTTAAAATAAGCCTGCTTCAATCTGTACTCAGAGTTTATCCTGGAAGTATATAACATTTTGTTGCCATGAGTCCTTTGGAACAGTTTTGGATCACTGTATTGATCAGAGTGGCTAAGTTTTTCACAGTTGATTGACATCACAAGATTGTTGTTCTTGAATACTGGATAAACCTTTACATTGGAAGGGAAGGAGGGAGGAAGAAAGGAGGGAGGACAGTAGGAAGGAGAAAAGAAGGAAGGAAGGAAGGAAGGAAGGAAGGAAGGAAGGAAGGAAGGAAGGAAGGAAGGAAGGAAGGAAGGAAGGAAGGAAGGAAGGAAGGAAGGAAGGAAGGAAGGAAGGAAGGAAGGAAGGAAGGAAGGAAGGAAAGGAGAGAGTGAAGAAAGAAAAATTACATAGTATGCTTCAGCCTTTATTCAGACACTATCAATTTTTTCCTCTGGAGGCAGATAGTATTTTCATCATGAGTCCTTTGGAGTTTTCTTGGATCATTGCATTTCTGAGAAAATCTAAATCATTCGTAGTTGGTCATAGTACAGTACTGTTGTCATTATGTATAATGTTCTAGTTATAATCACTTTACATCAGTTATCATATCATCAGTTCATATAAGTCTTTCCAGGTTTTCCTGAAATCTGCCTGCTAATCTTATAGCAAATTAATATTCCATTACAATCATAAACAACAGTTTATTCAGTCATTCCCCAATTGATAGACATTTCCTCAATTTCCAATTCATCCCGTATTCTGATGGAAGTGGATATCTTTGACAAAGAGAAGATCTAATTCAGTTTCAATTGATCAAGGATGGACAGAATCAGCTACACCCAGAGAAGGAACCTTGGAAAATGAGTGTAAACTGTTTGCATTTTCATATTTCTTCACAGGTTATTTTTTACCTTCTGAATCCAATTGTCCCTATGCAATAAGAGAACTGTTTGGTTCTACATACATATATTGTATCTAGGATATATTATAACATATTTAACATGTATAACTCTGCTTGCCATCTAGGAGAAGGGATGGAGGGAGGGAAGGGAAAAGTCAGAACAGAAGTGAGTGCAAGTGATAATGTTGTAAAAAATTACCCAAGCATATGTTCTGTCAATAAAAAGTTATAATAAATAAACAAACAAACAAACAAACAAATAAATAAATATTTACAATTCATCCCTTCAATGTCCAATTGCTTATTACATTTTAATCTGGTTCCAGCTGTATTAGAAATAACACCTCTGATGTAGAAAACAAGAACTGAAATTTGACGTTAGGGCCTGCAATCTTAGATCTAGTGCTCTTTCTACTTTCTGTGGCTTCCCATGTCTAGATGAGAAGGCCTGGGAAAAGACTAAGCTTCATGTAAGAGAAAAAATCTAACAAGTTGCATCAATGAGAGAACAAATAAAATGTGAGATGTCATGACAATTGAAGGCAAATAATTTTATTGGTGAGTAAAGTACACTATCGTGCTAGAAATAGATTAACATTTTACATAGCCTATATGTGCTTTGAAGTTTCAAAAACAAGTTATGTCTCTACATTTTAAGGCATGGTCAAGTCAGGAATTTGCCATAATCAACTATCCATTTTGCTACAAGAGTTTTATTTTTTTTTTCTTTTTGTGAAGTGTGAGAGGGGATAAGGTAGAAATGAGAGGAAAAATTTTTTTAAAAAACAAAATAAAAAAGGTACATTAAAAATAATGACGTTTCCTCCATTTTAAAATTTCCATTGACTACAAGGAACCCAATTTACCACATCTTATAGCCAGAGTGTAGTTCACAACTTGATTCAAATGGGAGCACCTTGTTTGGGTTGTTGTGGTAGAGTTGTTTCAGTCATGTCCAACTCTCCATGACCCAATTTGGGATTTTCTTGGCAAAGTTATTGGAGTAGTTTTCCATTTCTTTTTCTAGTTCATTTTACAGATGAAGAACTGAGACAAATAGGATTAACTGATTTGCCCAGGATCATACAGTTAGTAAATGTGTGAGGCCAGACTTGAACTCATGAAGATGAATCTTTGTGACTCCAGAATCAGCACTCTATCCACTGTACCACCTGGATGTTTGGTTACCAATGATTTATCTCACAGGAAATGGTACCACAGTGATGAGTTTTGATATATACAAAGAAAAGAAAGCAACCATTTTTAAGAGAGGCAGGGCTCTTTCTAACCTCCTGAAGGTAGACGGAGAAGGGACTTCCAAAAGAAACTAGAGATAGGAAACCAGCCCAACAAGTATGTAGAGAGACAAATTCAGCACATCCCACAGAGCAACTCAATGGCTTTTTCTTTCATGGGAAAGACATCATCCTTAATAGTTCCAGTTCTCTAGCCTCAGCTTTTTTTCTCTCTAGCTTCTTTTTCTTTTCTCTGCCAGCCAAGTTTCTGGAAGAAAACAAACATCCACCTTCATGTGCAAAAAGAAAGACAGAGCATTCATCCACTCATCTCTTTCTTTTTTGGCCCCATTTGTTCCAAGGCCTAAGCACGGAATGTGTATCAAAAACATGTCTAAGGCATCTGGCCTCAAATCTCAGCATCTGTTGCAAGAAAAATGAAGCTTTAAAACTGGCCCTCTTCAGAGTGAGACAGTGCCAAGTTGAATGGGGCCTCCCAGGTAGATTCTCTCTCTAACATGTAAAGCATTCAAGACGTATTTCTCAAGGACAGGGAAATGTGCTCTTTGTAAAATTCATTAACTAGAATGAATAAAGGAATGAAATAAATATTTATTAAGTTCCCACTATGTTCCAGGCACTGTGCTACAGTCAAGGAAACTGAGACAAACTGGGTCATTTATTTCCAGGGTCACACAGTTAGAACTTGTCTCTGGATATATTTGAACTTGGATTTTCTTGATCTTGAGTTCAGGGCTCCAGCCACTATGCCAAGTAAGTAAAAGGATGAGAATGTCTTCATCTGTCTTAGTCTCTTTTCTTATCTTAAAGTTGGCCCTACCTTCCTCATCATTACTATCCTTTATACTCCAAAGGCTATTTATGCTTTATTTAGTGCCTGCATGTGTTACCGAAGTGTTGCACCTATGTGCATGTATCATAATGTATATGTCATGAATACTCATTGGTTGTTTGGCACATTATAAATAAGGGATGAAACTATACAAAAAGGCAGTTGGGTCCTTTGTACTGTGGTCAGGGAAATAGCCTGGCCATCTTCCATTCTTAAAAATTCCCAGAAAAGGAGGTTCTGCAACCTCCCCTAGTTACTGGCTAAGGTGCATAGTGGCTCTGTTCCTGATGTGATGCTATCCCTTGAGTAAATTTAAATAACTTCTCTCTACTTTCTTTCCTTATACAAATAAGTGACAGAATACTTGTAATGATGTCAATTTGTAATAATGCTGATGTCCCCCAAAGGGATATCATGGCAATAATACTCAACATCATCAAAAAGTTCTTTAAAATATTAGGTGTTATAGATAGGCTATAAACTTTATACTGGACACATCATGTAATCTTAGTATTTCAAAGATGATTCATCAACTTAAAGCTAAGTTCTCCTAGAGAAATTTAAGAATTTGCAAGTTTATAGACCTAGATTTTTATATTGATAATATGTTTTAGGCAACTATGCTATTGAAAAAAGCCAAAAATATCATTGGCTTTCCCTTTTCACAGGATTGGCCATTTGCAATTTTTTTCATTCACTAAAACATTTCTTACTCTTTCTCCTTCTTTGTTTTCCTTGTGTATGTCTTTTTTGTTTGTTTGTTTCTGCTCCTGAACTCTCTTTTCTCTTCTTTCCTCCTTTACTGATTTGTCATTATCTCTTTCCCCCTTTCCCACTCTACTTTCTCCTCTCCTTTTCTGTTCCCACCCTCAAATTTCCCTTCTTTATTTCCTCTTTTCTTTTTATTCTCCTGTTCTCTGCCTATTCATTGGCATCTGCTCTTCACCTTTCTCCTCCCCCATCCCAGCTCTCCTTTTCTCTCTTCCTTCCTACCTTTTCTATTTCTGTAATATTCATTGACCCTAAGCCCCTAGTCATTAGTGAAAGCTCAATAAATGTGATTGACTGAAACATTTAAAAAATCCCATAATTTTAGAGGTTATATCATGATTATGATCTTGAGGAATAGAGGAGAGAAGAGAAGGATGATTTTTCCATAAAGTTGAAATTGAGGGTATACTCTGAGATACCATAAAAAGCAATGGATGACAATTCAGAAATTTCAAAGGCAGAGAAAGGAAGGCAGGTAGGAGGGAAAAATCACCCTGAAATAGAAGTTTAAAGTAGGTTCATAGCTTTCAATAAAATTGAGAATAAGAAAACTAAGGGAAAGAGATATACCCTCAAGAGAGAAAACCAAAATAGGTTTCTTAGTCCCATACTCTCCAGGGAAGGTTGGAAGATTGCAGTAACAATGGTGAGATTGTTAGACAGGAAGGTGGACCACAGAACAAGGGAGCAAAGGCTTATAAACACATTCTAAATGAAGTAAAGTTACTGATATGGGGTATTGAGTAGACTTGCAACTATATTTTCTGCAAATGCTTCCCTTCCATATAACTAGCATTTCCTCTAGAATAGTATTCCATAAAATGGGATTTGCATGCAGTCATTAAAATGAGATTTGGGGATTGTCTGTTCAGTTTAATGCCTATATTATTCTTGTCCTTCATGCACCTGCATAATTGACTTGGTTGAGCAAGAAAATGCTTTGGAGAGTAAAATACTTTAGAAAGGTGAAATCCCATTTGGAAGTGGTAGTCTGCTGGTAGGTAAGAGATTTTATTACAATATATATTGGTTTAGCCAAGAAAGCCCCCAGCTCTGCTTGTTAAGGTCTAATACAGCAGCTTGAGGTCTAAATGGAATCCCTAGGGAAGATTGCTAGACTTGTCACTGTTAGCAAAAATGGGATCACCAAGTTTGAGACATGTGTGTATACATACATATGTATGCATACATATATGTGTGTATGAATAGATTTTTTTCCATGTATGACAGATGAATATTAGTGAGAAAAAAGACTAGGGTAGGGGAGAATATTCAGTGTTTGGTCCTTTGTTGTAAAACATAAAAAATGAGTTATGACCCATTTGTTAGGGCTTAGTAATATTTTCATAGACATAAAATGTTGAAACTAGAAATAACCTTAGACATCACCTATTTCAAATCCTCATTTTTATATATGAGGAAACTCAGGCAACAAGAGATAATGTTACTACTCTGAGATCATAAAGAGAGCCAATCATGGAGACAGTATTGTTATCAGCTCTTCTAGCTTCCAGACCAAAGTGGTTTTATTTGGTGGAACTGATTCATTGTATTGTGAGTTCAGTCTGTGAATTTAATGTATTCTTATTTCCTCTCTAATCCAAAATATTACAGGAAAACATTTAAAACTATATAGGATCATGTATTTTTAAAAGGGGTTCTTTTTATGACTATGTCTAGATCCATTCATCAAGGTTTGGAAAGGTCAGGAAAATAATAGGTTATAAGTAGGTGATGGAATTGCTGAGTCTTAATTTGAATTAAATAATCACAAAGCCAAAATTAGGAAGTCAAAGGATGGTAATGGTCACAGAAAGTACAGAAAGGTAGCCGGATCAAAGATCATGATAGAGTGAAGAATAGAATAGGCATAGAAGGGGTAAAGCAGAGGAAAAGGTAGAATAATAAGGTTTTTTTATTTTTTCATGTTTTTTTCCTTTTGAACTGTTTCTTCTTTCACAACTGTGACTAATATGGGAATATATTTTATGTGATTGCACATATATAACCCATAGTCAATTACTTACCATTTTAGGGTGGAGCAAGAGAGAAAAATTTGGAACTCAAAATTAATGTTAAAAATTGTCTTTTTACATAACTGGAAAAAATAAAATACTATTTTTAAAAACTATATAAGAATATGTAATTAAGCTATCTTTAAGAAAAAGAAGTATTCTAAATGGTAGGACTTCTTGAACTTTTTCTATTTGCTACTCTTTTTTTACCTAAAAAATCTCTTATATGACCCTGGATATATAGGCATATCAATCAAATATTTATTGATAATAAATCATAATTCTGAGACTCCCACATTCAGTTATATAACTAAGTTGTATAAGGGGTCATGACCCACAATTAAAGAAGCTCTGATATTGAAATAGGGGGCCCAGGAAGGTTAATGAATGTCCCATGTCCTTTGGCCCTCAAATTATCCTCTTTCCTCTCTCAAGTAATGTAGTAGGGGGCAGCTAGGTGGCAGCTAGGTGGCGCAGTGGATAGAGCACCAGCCCTGAATTCAGGAGGACCAGAGTTCAGATTTGAACTTAGACACTTAACACTTCCTAGCTGTGTGACCCTGGGCAAGTCACTTAACCCCAGCTTCAGGGAAAAAAAATTTTTTTTTTAAAAATCAAGTAATGTAGTATTCACTCAATAACATCCTTTTCTCCTCAACTCCTGTTCTTATAGTAGGGAGCTTTAACATCTATGTTTATGCCTCCTCAAACTCCCTAAACTCTCAATTCTATATTTTCCTGAAATTCTTTAATCCTATAGTTCCATTTCACTTCAGCTACTCTCAGAAATGATCACACCCCTGGATCTCCCTATTGTCTCCTTAAATCAAAAACTCCTGAGACTTCTTTATATAACCATATTTTTCTATTTTTCACCCTTCCCTATTCTTTACTACTTCTAAACCACACTTATCATGATCTCTGATCCCTCTACCTTTCTGTACTTCCTGTGACCATTATCATCCTTTGACTTTCATGATCTTGTGATTATTTAATTCAAATCGAGATTTAGCAATATCATCACCTACTTAGCTTACTATACGATCTTCCCAAACCCTGCTAAATAGACCTCAGGATAATCGCACAACTATGTTTATAGGATATATTATAAATTCATATTATCCAGATGAATTTGCGTCCTCATTGCAAAAAGGCAATCCTCACTTCCCACAAAAACTTTTACATTCTTCTCTTCTTTTTTCCAGTTACACCATGCCCCTCCATCCCATTCCAGCCATTCCCTCAATAGACTATTTCTTTATTTTAAAAATGAGATAATTCACTCTGAATTCCCTCCCCTTGATCTCAATATTACTTTGACATAATTTCCTACTCTTTCTTACTCCTATAATCAATAAGGTGACCCTTGTCCTTGCCTAGATTAAAAACCTCTGCTTGTGTTACTGATCCCAAGTCCTTTCAATCATCCTTTCATTTTTAGCACCTCTCTAAACTCTCTTTCTTACTTTAAAAATACCTTCTCTACACCTAAAGTATCCTCTCAGGTTATATTTTATCTCTTTTTCCATAGACTCAAAAGCTTCTTGAAAAACTCAAAACTCTTTGAAAAGGCTTTCTACTCTTATTGTCTTTACTTTCTCTCTTCCCACTCATTTAGAGTCCCATCTATATGGAATGCCTAAATAGATAACTAATGGAGAAGTATTGATGACTCTATCTGGAAGTTCATACATCCTCTCCCAAATTACTATCTTAAGAGGAAGAGAAGAAAAGACCATGGAATAGGTCCTCCTCTGTGGGAAGAGTACTCACTATACTAGAATTATTTTTATATGCAGCCCCCCTCAATATTGATGATCTAGGAGCACTTTTGATTCAAAAAAACAAAACAAAACAAACAAACAAACAAAAAACAATTGGTTTCCTGTTTATAATCCCTTAAAGGAGAATTTTATTTCTTCCCACCAAGTATTAATCAGATGAAATCAAGTAGAAAATAGAAATCAGAAATGAACTCTTTAGGTGGAAGTAAGGTGAGAGGTCTTACTCAACCAAGAAAATCCTTGATCTCACCAAAAGGAGAAATTTCCTGATGTCTATGAGTAGGCATATTGGAAGTCAGTCATGTTGAAGAGTTGACTTCCCCTAGATATCTGCAAGAGAATCTTATACTTTCTCTTCTCTGAAATAAATTCTGAGGAGAGGCTGGAGTCACACCCCTCTCTCTTGAAAAAGGAAAGAAAGTTTCTTCCCTCCAAAAGGTCAAATTAGAATTCTCTTCCACAATTAGGAGAATCTCATGCAAATTGCCTTAGGCTTGACTAGAAACCCAGATGACATATAATCTATATTACTACAACAGCCTCCTAATTGGTTTCTCTGCCTCAGGCAGACCATACTAGGCAGTCCTCACAGCTGCTAAAGGATTTTCCTGAAGTGTGGATCTATGTCATTTATCTCTTAAAAAAAAAAAATAATAATAATAATGACTCCCTATTACCAAAGATAAAATATAAACTCCTCTTTAAAAATATTTCACAGCCTAGCTCCCACCTAGCTCATTGTGTATTCCTCTCCTTCTTTATGAATCAACCAAATTGATCTTCTTTCTTTTAAGTACACATGACCCATCTTGAAATTAAACATGCATTATCAACACTATGTCCATCACTTTCTGAAATCAATCAATCAACAAAACAATAAATTAAATCTTGATTTTTAGTGATTGTCAATTTCAGAGATGTAAATGCTCACACTGAAAATTTGACAATTGTCAATGAACAGATGTAAGCTCATCCCAACATGTCTTTACATATAGCATACTATCTTTTGTTTCCATTACTTTGTAACAGCTGTCTCTTATGATAGGGATATACTCTCTCATTATATCCACTTCATAGTGGATTTTTCTGACCACTTGTCAAGTGAGTCATCTTGACAACAAGTGAGTACTTGAATTTAATCACCAAGACTTCAACTAAATTCTTCCCTAATTATTGCATCACAACTTCCTTAGCCATTTTCCAATCAATGGAGAATGACATATTTGTAAAGTGCTTAGCTCAATTGCTTGCCACATAGTAGGTATAATATAAATGCTAGCTAATATTATTATTATCCACTTTGTTTCCAGATCTTTGATACAATATTGCTATAAATACTTTTTATATAGCTGATGATTCAATTTTACCCGTCTTTATAGTCATTTCACTCTTCAAAATATAAGGAAGTATAGAATGGAAATGTTATTCCTGACCTAATTCTGTCTAAAAAGAAAATATTATTGCTGAAGTCAAAATTCTTAGAAACAGAGAAACATTACCACACTGCTTAAGAATTTTTGAAAGATAAGAAAGTAAAAATCATTCACACTAATCTTGGGGAGCTCAAATTTCAAAGAGTTTAGGAAAAACGTGAGCACAATCCCATGATCTAAACATTTGATAAAAAAGTTGTCCCAATACAAATAGGATATTCTCAAAAACAAAATTATGATGATATATAAACACAAAGATTCTGTTGAAGAAAAAGGGGGAATTATCTAGAAAGAATGAGGACATATCAAGACTTAAAAAAAAAAAAAACACATGCAGAAAGTAGAAGCAAGGGCAAGCTATTAGAATGTACACAAAAGGGTACCATAATCCTCTGAAAATAGTGTTAGGCATATTAAAGTCCAGTATTAATGAAAGAAAGCTCTTAAATTTTTAAAACTATATTGAGGATAAAATTAATATCAAAAAAGGGATAGGAAGACTGGTAAAATGACAATGCAGCAAGTCAGAGAAACTCACTTTATTTTACTTTTATTTTCACTATAGGAAGACAGCATAGTGCCACAAGAAGAGTACTGAACTTTATTGTCATGGTACTTGAGTTCAAATCACAACTCTGCCTCCTTCTACCTGTGTGAACTTTGAGAAGTCATTTAACCTTTTTAAAAGTCATGTTCCCTATTTATAAAAGTTAGGAAGTAAGACTAGAAGACATCTTAAGTCCTTTAGAATTCTAAATCTATGATAATATCTGAAAAAAAAATGTACCTAACATATTTCATCTATCATGAAATCTCATGTCAAAAAAAGATTAACAACATTAAATCCTAAAATAAATGAGGATATGAAAAGAGGACATTCTACTACTCTGAGTTCAACAAGTATTTATGAATTGTAGCCCAGGGCAAAGAAAGACCTTGCCAATATTAGCATACACCAGTCATTTTCACATTTCCATAGCCATTCTGAAATGGATGAAAAAATTGTGGTATATGATTGTGATAGAATACTACTATGCAATAAGAAATGATGAGCTCAGTGATATTAGAAAAACATAGAAATATTTGCAAGAAATAATGAAAAGTGAAATAAGCTGAACCAAGAAAATATGGTATACAATGAATGATGTTTTTACAAATTACTTTGAATGAATTAGTCATCTTGACTATTATAAATATCTAAATTAACTATAAAGGACATATGAAGAAAGACACCATTTGCATCCAGAGAAAGGGCTAATAAGTAGAGATATGTATAGAAAAAATTTACATATATATTTATAGACATGAATACACATACATATACATACATATGTATGTGTGCTTATTTGTGTCTATTGGTAGCCATCTCTAGGACATGAGAAGAGAAGAAAAAAAAGAAGAAAAGGAAAAAAGAAATTAACATGATGCCTTTATAAATACACTTTAAAGAATAGCAAATTGCATATAATAGATTGGCAGTTTCATGTGTCATCTTTATTATTATACTACAGTATTAAAGTGCTTGTCTGATTTCATAGATTTTAAATAAAGAAATAAATGCATTTGAATTCATAAATATCATAGAAACTTTTTAGTCTTTCCTTCTAAATCTTCTAAATCTCCATTGTTTATTTGTCTCTTTCCATTCCCTTATCTTCTTATATGGTTATCTTACTTATATGGTAATTAGTATGTACTTTGTTGTTTTCTGATTTTAACTTCTTCCTTTTTTTTTTTTTTTTTTGTGCCCTGAATTATTTCCTTATTTCTTTTCTTTTTCTTATATTTGTCAATCTCACTTACATTACACTATTTGACTACATTACTGCAATTCAATTTATTTAACCATTCTCCTACTGTGAACATTTGATTTATTTCTAATATTCTGCAATAACAAATAATGCTGCTATGAAAATCTTTGAACACCTAACTCTTACACTGTTCCTGACAAAGCTTTCAAATTCTATTCTCAATAATAGAAATATTAGGTCAAAGTGATTTTAGAAACTTTGATTACAATTTTTACATGAGGATTTTTATAACCTCTGCTTTGCCAAATTGGTTTTTAAAAGATTCATAAGATTTCAATTTCATTAGCAATGAAAAAGTGCATCTGTTTCTTCACAATCTCATCACCATCGAGTTGCATTTTTTCCATTGTTTTCAACAGTGATAGGTTGTTTTAACTTGTATATATTTGTATAATAAATTTATTTTAATTTACATCTCTTAACTGTTATTGAGGTTAAACATTATTAATGCTTTCTCTTTTCAAAATTATTGGGTTAATGTCTTTGATCATTTATACACTATGTTCTAGAAATTATCAGTTTCTTATATATTTTAGTGCTTGACTAATATATAAAGTTTTTATTTGTCATATTTGTCGTGAATATTTTTCCACCAATAAACAGCAATAAATGCAAGACTTGCAATAAACTCATTTCTAAGACATACTATATCTGAGATCATAGGCAAGTAATTTACTCTCTTAATTAAATTTCCCAGGAAATTCTCTAAGCTTATGGTTCTAGAAAAGTTGTTGATCTCCACTAGCAGAACAAGTTTCTTCATCAGGAATGTCCTTGTACCAGTAAAATCACAGATCTGTTTTTTTTTTTTTTAATTCTCCAATATTATTTTACTTTTAATTATATTGTTTTTGTTGAAGTGCTTTTTTAAATGTTTTTTTTTTAATGTAGCAAGTTAATCTAGTTTTTAACAATTCCTTCTAGTTCCTGAAGAAAAAAACCAAATATATCTCTCTTGCATAATTGAAATACATTGTTCCATTCTCTTCCATATTTTTTTAAATGGTTGTTGTTGTTGTTATGGCTAAGTCTATTGAAATATATATTATAAAATATGGATCTGAATCTACTTCTGTCAAATTGCTAACCAATTTCCTGAAATATATTTATTATCTAATCAACTCTTTCTCTAGAGTTGTTTATTTTTTTAATGAGTTTAGCAAACCTTAATTTTTTACATACATTTTGGTTGGATGTTTTTTTTTTTCTATTTTATGGATCAGTTCTCTAATTTTTACTCTTGTTTCACATGGTTTTAATATAATCACTTTGTAATATGTTATAAAATATGAGATTCCAAAATTATCTTCATCAACATATTTGTCTTCAGTATTCTTCTTGATATTCTTAGCTATTTGTTTTTTCTATCTAAATGCCATTATATAATTCTATGACAGAACCTTTGGTATTTTGATTGCTGTAACATTGAATATGTGAATGTAGGGGACATCATTTTTACTACATTTTTCTGATCCATCCAAAAAAATAGAATGCCCATCCGCTTAAGTCTTCTTTATTTATTCATTATAGTTTTATCATTGCCCTTAAATAAATAAATGTATTTTAATTAAATTAATTCCTATCATTAATGATAATTATTATTATAAATAAAGAGGTTCTTAAAATGTTTACTTGAGCTTTATTTCTCATAAATAAGAATGAGAATTTTTGGAGTCTAATTTTATATCCTGTGACTTGTTTGAAATTATTTTTTTCCTTTAAAATTTTAATTGAGATAATTAAATTGTCTCTATAAACTGTCATCTGAAAAATGATGATATTCTAACTTCAACTCCAATGCTGATCTCTCTAGTATGTATTCCCTATCTTTTCAATTGCTAGAATTATTGACACTCCATTTAAAAAAACACAGTGAATATTGAATATTATCTTTGCACCTGTTTTTAGAATAACGTTTTCAATGTTTCTCCATTGCATGTTACCCAAACTTTTTATTACAGTTTAGGAATTATACCTATTATTTCATTAGTTTAGGAAGTTGATAAGCTTTTCCTTACTCTGATAAGGAAATTTCCTCCATTAATGAAGATTTTCAACTCTTCTGCAACTCTTGGAATGTGACTGCAGACAGTGATAGATTTATTTATTTTAGGTCAGTATACCAGAGGCAGAGCTGGAACTCAGATCTTTTTAGTTCTGAAGTAAACTCTCTACCCACTAACCCAGACTGCTCTTTTGATTATAATGAGAGGAAATACCTGTATTTATGTTCTCTGTGCTATTTTTATCATGTTGAATAATTTTTAAATTTATTGCTGTATTGCATTAGTGAATATTTGATTTAGTATTTTATATCAATATCCATTAAGAAGAATAAACTATCACTTTCTTTTCAGTGCTATCTTGCCAGATACTAAATCAATACCATATTGTCCTCATAAAAGAGTATTGCCAGTCTTACCTTTATTATTTTATTTTACTTAATAGTATTTTATTTTTCTAATCACATGTAAAGATTTGAGTTCCATTTTTTTCCTCCCTCCCCTTTTCTTTTCTCCCTCTCCAAGACAGCAAGAAATCTGACATAAGTAAACAAATACAATTATTTTAAATGTATTTCCATATTAGTCATATTGTAAAAGAAAGTTTATTTATAGTATTACCCTTTTTTATTTAAATCATTAACTAATTTTGACCTTATCTTAGTATAGGGTAGGAGATGGTGGTCTACCTAGTTTCTATCATCCTACTTTCCAATTTTTTCCAGCAATTTTTGTCAAATATTGAGTTCTTGTCCAGGAAATTGGAGTCATTGAGTTTATCAAATAATAGATTACTATAGTCATTGACTATTATATCTTGGTTACCTAGCCTATTTCACTGATTGAACACACTATGTCTTATCTGCTACAAAATGGTATTGATGACTACCACTTTGTAATATACTTTTAGATCTGGTATGGCTAGGGAATATAATATTCTCTAATAGCATTCTTAATTTATTTCTTTTTATAATGATACATTCTTTAAATGTACTTTTGTTGGATTGTGAGGTTATTTATCTTGCAATTGTTTCTTAATAACATCAATTTTATTGCTCTATTAAAAAGTTAACCCATAAGTAGGAGGGGAAGGGGGAAAGAAAAGGAGGAGGCTAATAGAGGGAGAACAGAAGTAGAAGGGGAAAGGTATAAGAAAGGGGGAGGGGCAGGCTTTTTGAGGGAGAGAGTGATCAGTGACAAAATACTGGAGTGGAGAGAAAGGGGATAAACAAGATGGCAGGAAACACAGTAATTTTGTCTGTGAAAGTGAATGGGAAGAACTCTCCCATAAAACAGAAGTGGATAGCAGACTGGATTAAAAGCTAGGATCCTATAATTTGTTGTTTACAAAAAACACATTTAAAGCAGAGTGATACATACCGAATGAAAGTAAAAAATCTAGAGCAGAATCAATTATGCTGCAGCTAAGGTACAAAAAGCAGGGGTAGAAATCCTGATCTCATATAAAGTAAAATCAAAAATAGATCTAATTATAAGAGATAATTTGATTAGAAGGAAAGAAGAAAATCAAATTGTTAGTCTCAAAAATGAAAAGTGAGAATTTTCCACCAATGAAAAGGAAATTTAAGCAACAATTAAGAGTTATTTTGCCCAACTGTATGCTAATAAATATGATAATTTAAGTGCAATGGAGGAATATTGCAAAAAATATAGATTGCCCAAATTAAGGGCCAGATGGGTTTATATGTAAATTCTACCAAATATTTAAACAATAATTAATTCCAATACTATGCAATGTATTTGAAAAAACTGGGAGTGAAAGAGTCCTACCAAATTCCTTTTATGACACAAATATGGTGCTGATACCTAAACCAAGTAGTGTAAAAAATGAGAAATAAAAGTATAGTCCAATTTCTCTAATGAATATTGATGCAAAAAATTTAAATAAAATATTAGCAGAGAGATTACAGAAAGTCATCCCCAATATCATACACTAAGACAAGTAGGATTTATACTGAATTCAGGGTTGGTTCAATATTAAGAAAGTTATCAGCATAAATTGACTATATCAATAACCAAACCAATAAAAATCATATGATTATTTCAATAAAGCAGAAAAATAATTTGATAAAATACAATATCTATTGCTATGGAAAACACTAGAGATAATAGGAATAAATGGAATTTTCTTTAAAATGATCAGTAGAATCTACTTAAAACCATCAGCAAGTATCATATGTAATGGGGACAACCTAGAACCATTTTCAATAAGATCAGGGATGAAACAAGATTGCCGCCTATCATCATTACCATTCAATATTGTATTAGAAATGATAGCTTTGATAATAAGAGAAGAAAAAAGAGACTAAAGTAATTAAAGTAGGTAATGAGGAAACCAAATTATCACTCTTTGCAGATGATAGAATGAATACTTAGGCAACCCTAGAGAATCAACTAAAAAACTACTAGAAATAATTTGAACTCACAACTTGAGCACAGTTGCAGAATACAAAATAAATCCACATAAATCATCAGCATTTTTATATATTACCAAAAAAAACTTCAGCAGCAAAAGGCACAAAGAGAAATTCCATTTAAAATAACTGTAGATAATATAAAATATTTGGAAAACTATTTGCCAAACCAAAATCAGAAACTGTATGAACTACTACAAATAAAGTCAGATCTAATCTCTTGGAAAATATCAAGTTCTGATGGATAGGCCAAGCTAATATAATAAAAATGACAATACTATCTAAATTAATCTAATTATTCAGTATCATACCAATCAAACTCTCAAGAAATTAATTTGCAGATCTAGAAAAATATTAATAAAGTTCATCTAGAAGAACAAAAGCTCAAGAATTTCAAGGAAATTAATGGAAAAATACAAATGAAGACGGCCTAACTATGCCAGATCTAAAACTATATTACAAAACAAAGGTCATCAAAATCATATGGTACTGGTTAAGAAATAGAGTAGTTGATCAGTGGAATAGGTTTGGTTCACAGGACAAAATAGTCAATGATTGACTAGATGGGGAGCCCATAATAGTTGTATTTAAGTTGTCTTAGGTAGATTCAGAGTGAATTGAATAAATCAGTGTCAACCTGGAATGAATTTAAATTTAGTACCCAAGGAACATACTTTGAATGCTGTTTTGTTTAATATTTTTTATCAGTTACTTGTATGAAGGGACAGAAGAAATTCTTAGCTATTTAGGGAACTATATGAATTTGGGAGAAATACACAAAATGTTGGAAAATGGAATTCAGGAAAATGATCATAATAGATTACAAACATGAGGCAGTTCTCATAAGATAAAATGATATGGGGGTAATTATAAAATTTTAGGGGTTCTTGGATCCAAAATATTGTCTATACAGGCATATTATGGATAAGGTATGGATAGGTTATACTTAATGTGAAAAATACTTGGAGGTTTAGTGAGTTGCAATGTCAATAAGCATTAACAATGTGGTGTGGTAGTCCTTCACACTTCTCCATTACATTTTCAAGTAATATGATGATTCCAAGCTGGTAATTATGAATCCGTTTTCTCTACTTTGAGCTCCTTTATGAGAGTTAAAACTTTTCCTCTAGGCATAGGATACATGTTTATCTTTCCTTATTCTAAGTGTTTACTTTCTCTTTTTAAATAAATCTTTTGAAATGTGTTATCCACTCAGATTTTCTTAGTTGTATTTTACTTATTGGAAATATTATTGGAAGTATTTCTCTAGAAAAGGAGACAAAGATACATCTATCATTGAAATGTTTTGTCTAAACAAACTGGGAGCTTGGAGCTAACAAAAAATATGGAAACCATAGATTCTTTGATGCTGTTTCCTATATTCAAAAAGTATTTATGTTAGGAATTTAGACAATTAAAGAGCAGAAACTATAGGGTAAATAGGAATGATTTAACAATCCTCAACACTCCAGTAACTCCTTATTGGTTATAGCATCAATTATTTCATTTGATACTCATAACAAGGCAAGTATTATAATTTCTGTGTTATATGGGGAAAAACGAAGACTTAAAGAATTTGAATGATTTTTCCACGTACAAAACAAGTAAGTATAAAATAGATATTTTTTATACAAAATTCAATAACTTCAGCACTAATCAATGCTTCAGGAGACAAGATGACTGAGACAGACCTTCAGTTATAAGATTCTGTGTATTATTGATTCCATCATATAACAATTCCTTTTCTTTGCAGTTCCAAAAGAATTTTCTTTTAATATTTGAAGCATCTTCTTTTGTCAACATTTCTTTTCTGCCTCATTTAAATTGCTTTGTGAGTAGACAATATTCCGCAGATATACTGGATCAAATAATTGTAAAGCCTATAGAAATAGCCATAGAAATTTTATTTGTATATTTGTTCATAAAGGAGGAAATGAGGCTCATAAAATATTCACCATTGCAAATACAAGAGAAACTGATTGGAAATACATTTTCACTGACTTGTGGAAACCCTGAATCTTTCAAAGCCTTATGATGATGAAAGCACACTGCTGGCACCTTGGCAAAGATTATGGTTGACCTGAAGAACAAAGCTTTATTTTCTCTAAGAAAATGTTTATTTTATAGTGTAGCAGAACAAAGTCATACCATCTGTTTGCCAATTTAGAAGAAAGCTAAAGAAAGGAGTCAAAAGACTCTTAGGCATGGGAAAAAATTTGCTAAATCCCATGATTACTAGATCTTTCTTATCATAATTTCCCAAAGTAGATTGAATTATGAAATATATTTGGAGTTATATAATTCTAAAAAGAAGAGTGACTCCTATCTACTCAAAAATCATCTCTAGAAAAGCAAAAGGTTGTTGAGGGGCAGGAATAGCTACAGTCTAGTATTCAAAATTGTGCAACAATTGAATCTAGTTGTTATAAGTTTAGATTGGCTTGAATAGAAGATCCCTATTATAGTAGCATTCAAAGAGATAGAAGGTTATCATCTACACTAGAAAAACAAAATGGATAGAAAACATATTGTCTAGATTATAGCATATATAAATATGAACATTTCTTTGAGATAGATTATCAGTACAAAATACTCTGGAAATTCACTGAAGATGGATACTTAACTAGGCACAGATTTGGATTAAAGGACAATAGTCTATATCCAATTTAAAAAATTGTATTATTCTTTCTGTATTCCCAATCTTGTTCTTGATAAATAGGAGAAGGAGGAATAGAAGGAGGAAGAAGAGGAAGAGGAAGAAGAGGAAGGGGGGAGGAGAAAAGGAGAAGGAGAAGGAGAAGGAGAAGAAGAATCTCCAAGTGTTCAAGGGCTAAAAACGAATCAAGAAACACTACAATGTCAGATAGAAAGATATAAAGCAGATGCAAATCCTCTTGCAGAAGCACATACATCTTGAGCTGAGAAGGACTTCAAAGGCTATAATTTGCAATTCCTTTGCTTTACAGATGAAGAAACTAAGGCATTTAGAGGTTTAATGACTTTCCCAACATCATATGACTAAGAAGCATCTGAAAAAGAATTTTAAGTCTTCTTGAGTCCAATGCCCTTTATACTTAGCACAAGAATTACTCTGGATAGAAAGCTGAAATGAGTTTTGGTTTGTACAGGTAGAGGAAGTAACCATGCAGCCATTATAGGTTTGTCAAGGTCTTGAATATTGATGTCTATGAGACGGCGAGACAGACAGGAAGAGTGACAGAGACAGAAATGGAAGAGATATCATCTTTCTATTGATTTAGTACAATTCTTTTCATGTTTATTTTGTTATTTGATTTATGTACTTTGAAGGGAGTTCCTGAAGAATGATTTAACACTTGGCTGTGGTCATTGTTACCTATATATTGCTACTTGACCTTCTAATCCATGCAGATTTTCTTACCATCACTCAAGTCATATAGTGATGACCCTTTAGAGAACAAATATGCTAGTCCATCTAAAAGTTTTAGACCAATCTCAAGGTCCTTGATGTCTGCTTTTGTTCTCATCAATGATCTTCCCTTCTACTCTTGTATTTATTTCCTAGTTCTCTTTTAAATGGGAACAGCTAAAAATTAGCTTTAGGGAAGGTGATGGAAAAAATAAGATCACATGGAAGCCATGGAGAAGGATTGGAGACTAATCAAAAGGGCTGACATGTGAAAAGAAAGATAGAAGTCTGCTTGGAACATTTGAGTTGCTCAAATTGCACCCGAGTGTATTGCCAACTGTCAGCAGCACTCTATGGAGCAGATGAGCAGGTGCAAGAATGTGATTATGAGGGACATGATGACAGTCCTATGCCAGTCACATTTTTCTCACAGGGTGTCCTGCTCATCTGTTATATATTTAAGCATTTTTATTAGGCGTTTCAGAGATTTTTAAGCTATTTAGATCATTTAAGGTTTTGTATCCCTGAACAGATGGTAAAAATGGCGAGTGTGTATGCAGTTGGGCATGTGTGTTGGAGGAGGTGATGGACAAATGGTAAGGGCAATGAGGAAAGGGTGGCATCCTCCCACATGTCAACTTTTTCCTCCATCATCACTTTGCCTCACCCCTAAGCTTTCTAACTCTAAGATATCCTCCTTCTATGCTTATGCTTGTGCTCTTTACGTGGTCCTTCTAAGACATTTGGAATGAGAAAAACTTTCCACCTCCTGGGGTCTCTGGCAAATTTTATATCTCTGCTTCTTGGGAACAATACAGGAAAAAAAGAGTGAATAGGACAAAAAATAAGTAGATATAAGCTTCTGACAGTGATGATACACTTTAGGATTTAAGCTGAAGTGCTTCAAGTGTTAGGAAGGAACTGGGGGAACAGAATCTCCAGGCACCTTTAAGCTAAAGTGCTTCTGTGATAGGAAGGAACTGGGGGAGCATAGAATCTCCAGGCACCCTAACACACCATAGATTTTTACTTCTAAAGGTGGGATAGAGATAGGGAAAGGAAATAGACCCATGATTTCAATGGTATAGGGAATTCCCATATGAATAAACTCTTGCTACTAATGCATTTCAGCATCTTTTTTGCAGAGAGTTACCTGGTGCTAAAATGCTAAATTAAGCCCAGGGTCATAGCCAGTAATTTTCAGATATGGGATTAAATTCTCTCTTTCTCTATCCTCCTCCTCCTTCTCCTCTTTTCTTCTTCTTCTTCTTCTTCTTCTTCTTCTTCTTCTTCTTCTTCTTCTTCTTCTTCTTCTTCTTCTTCTTCTTCTTCTTCTTCTTCTTCTTCTTCTTCTTCTTCTTCTTCTTCTTCTTCTTCTTCTTCTTCTCTTTCTCTCTCTCCCCTCCCCCACTTGTTTTCTCTGTGTGTCTCTGCTTCTGTCTGTGTCTCTCCCTCTCTCTCTCTCTCTCTCTATATATATATATATATATTTTTTTCTTTCCCTCCTCTCTCCCTTTCTCATAGATAAAATTACCCAATACATATCAATAATAGATGGATCTACAAGAACTACTTTCAGAATGACCACACCTAGATAGTTGAGGATGCTTCCTGGCTCTCCTTAGAGACCCAGTTCTTAAATCCAGAGATAAAACAATGAACATATTTGGAGAAAATCTTAAAAGTTATCCTATGTCCCTCCATTCAGATCCAAATACTAGTTAAGTGGAGCCAAAGGCCAAAAGACAACAAAATTAAGAGAATTTTAACATATTCTGCTTTGTGAAGAACCAGGTTCTCTGTTGAATGAAACTGCTAACCTGATGAAAGAATGCTTCAAATAAGGATGTGACTCAAACTTGATAGATAAGTATAGGTTCATTCTACCTTCTCAGACCTTTGGTGATACCAGCATACCTATCCCTGAACTGCCTTCTGTCATCTGAGGTAGACATGGTAAGGGATCCCACTATCTTCACAGTAAATACAGACACGTTTTATGTGTAGCCTCAAGCCAAGCAAAGAATAGTTTAATTAAGGGTAGACCTCAAAAAAATATTATAGCAACTTGTATATATCATAATGATACCAACTCTTTTATTTCTCTCTCTCTTTTGCTTAAGTCCCTTGGTGTTATATAATCTTCAAGGGGGAGAGTTTACTCAATTATCAACATCCCTCTGCAGTCAGAAACTGCCCCATCTGCTCCCATGGGTTGTATTAGCCACAGATTCCATCCACAAATGTCAAGTTCCATGCATTGATGCATTGGTCCCTTGCTCCTTTGAATGGCAACCCTGAGTCCTTGTTCTAGCTTGCTCTACACCTATCCTTTTGAATGATGTTTTGTTTTATTTTAATGAGAGTCTTGAGAAAGGCCACCCTTTTGTCCCTTCTACCTATGTACCAGGAAGTGGGAATTTTCCAAGCTCCTTCTGGCCCCTTAGTAGAGCTAAAACTAAGTTCTTTTGAGATATCTCTTATGCTTGAACCACTCCCCACCCCTTTATTATGACTACAGGAAGGAAGGCAAAGATTTTGAACTGTCTTAAGTAGAAGGTAGCAGCTATTGTTAGGAGGAGTACTAAGGTATCAGCCTCTCTCTGACACAGGCTTCCTGAAGCCAGCATTGTAGGGGCAGGCATATATCGAACTTTTCTACTGGTATCTGAAGTCTGGCCAACACAAAATGTCCAAAGAAGGAGGGTTTTTTTTTTCTTTTGTTTTGTTTTTTTTTTTTTTTTTGTTGTTGTTGTTGTTGTTGTTGTTGTTGTTGTTGTTATTGTTGTTGTTGTTGTTGTTCAGTTTTGTTTGGAAGAAAAAAGAGTAAATCAGTGGAATGCAGTAAAAAGAAAAATATCATATCCCATTATAGAAACTTTCCCTCCATCTTCTGACTTGTCATAAGGTACCTATGGGAAGGGAAGAAGAGAAGGAAAGATTTATTAAGCACTTACAATGGGCCATGCCCTGTGCCAAGAACATTCCAAGTATTATCTCATTTGTCCTCACAAGCCTAGGAGGTAAGTGCTATTAGTATTACCATTTTACAAATGAGAAAACTGAGGCAGAGATTAAGTGACCTGTCTAGGATCAAACTGCTAGTAAATGTTTTATACCAAATTTAAACTTAGATCTTCTTGACTACAGGACCAGTAACCTATGCACTCTACCACTTCATTGCTTATGGAAGGTGGCAGATAAAATTTTGAAAGAGGGGTCTATTTAGGAGTGTCAGGAAGTAACCTCAAGGCTGGTGTCTATCATTTGACGGTTTAAGAAAACTGTGATTGCAGTAAAAAGAAAAATAATTCTGTGGTTGTGAGAAGAGTATTTTCTCTCTATGCCATCATTAGAGTGAGAAAATAGAAATGTACAAAGAATGATTGCAATGTTTGAATGCTTGGGATTGACAAAGTAGTAAAACATTCAGTATGGACAAATGGAAAGCTTGGCAGTGTTGAAAAGGTTGCATGTTGAAACAGAGGGAGTGAGACTTTAGATTTTGTATGAGTATAAAAATGACTTATTTACTAGAAGTATTACTCTATGCCCAAACTCACAATGAATATATACTATCAGAGACGGATATGTCATAAAAACCTTCAAAATTAGAAATC
This sequence comes from Sminthopsis crassicaudata, assembly GCF_048593235.1. Classification (NCBI taxonomy): domain Eukaryota; kingdom Metazoa; phylum Chordata; class Mammalia; order Dasyuromorphia; family Dasyuridae; genus Sminthopsis; species Sminthopsis crassicaudata. Next base: position 579,540,368 of record NC_133617.1, on the reverse strand, counting down.
TTAATGAAATATAGATAGATAGATACATCTCTGTCTCTGTCTCTATCTCTCTCTGTCTCTGTCTCTGTGTCTCTGTCTCTGTGTTTCTGTCTCTCTCTGTCTCTCTCTCTCTCTGTTTCTGTGTGTGTGTGTGTGTGTGTGTGTGTGTGTGTGTGTGTATGAATTGTGGCTTCTGCACTCCCTCCTGCATACAATTTCAGACATTATCCTGGGATGTGGGAGAGGGGGCATCAGAGAGAGATTGATATAGTGTACTGAGCATTGAGGCAGCCAGACAGGACCTAATTATTGCTTAAGAAAAATAGCATGTTCATAGAGATTTAGCATTCTGCCTTTGCTGCCTTTCTCCACTTGTGTCCCCTTATCTTGTATATGTCTCCCTGGAAATCTTGTGTGCTGGAATATGCTGCCAGTTGCCTGAGGTCTTGACCTCAGAAAACACTAGTGGTACATGGCAATGTTGAATTCATGTTATAAGTATGGCAAAAGTTTTACTACTGAAATTCCTTATGAATGAAGAAAAGAACACATAGGTACTCAAATATTAATATCAGTTCTTATTGTAGTAGCAAAGAATTGAAAACTAAAATGTTGATTAACAGAGAAATAGCTAAATAACATGGTATATGAATGTAATGGAATACTATTGAGGCCACAAAGAATAATGAAAGAATGGATTCTTAAAAATCTGGGAAAACTTGTATGAAATGATAAAGAGTAAAATGAGGAATTTGTACAATACCAGTGAATGGGACCTGATGAAGATTTCTTAAAAGCTGTAAGAACTTAGGCCTAAGTTTCAGGAACTCACATGATCCTTATTCTCAGAGGTGGGTTGATGCCTCGTTTTTGCTATACTAATTTCATTTTCCCAGCAGCTTTTGTCAAATAGTGAGTTCTTATCTCGAAAGCTGGAGTCTTTGAGTTTGTCAAACACTGGATTGCTATAGTCATTAATGATTTTGTCCTGTGAACTTAACCTATTCCACTGATTTACTACTTTATTTCTTAACTAGTACCAAATGGTTTTGATGACTGCTGTGTTGTAATATAGGTTTAGTTCTGGTACACCTAGGTCATTTTGTTTCATTAATTCTCTTGAAATTCTTGACTTTTTGTTCTTCCAGATGTATTTTGTTATTATTTTTTCTGGCTCTGTGAAGTAATTTCTTGGGCATTTGATTCATATGGCACTGAATAAGTAGATTAATTCAGATAGTATTGTCATTTTTATTATATTAGCTCGGCCTACCCATCTTACTTGGTATTTTTCCAAGAGATAAGTTCTGACTTTATTTGGAAAGTATTTTATAATTGTGTATGTATATAAAAATGCTGATCATTTATGTGGATTTATTTTATGTCCTGCAACTTTGCTAAACTTGTGAATTGTTTCTAGTAACATTTAGTTAATTCTCTAGAATTCTCTAAGTATAACATCATATCACCTGCAAAGAATAACAATTTGGTTTCCTCCTTACCTATTCTAATTCCTTTATTCTCTTCTTCTCATTGCCAATGCTAATATTCTTAATACAATATTGAATAGTAATGGTGATAGTAGGCAATCTTGTTCCACCCTGATTGTACTGGGAATGGTTCTAGTTTATCCCCATTACAGCTGATGGCTTTAAATAGATGCTAATGATCATTTTAAGGAAAACTCTATTTATTCCTACATTCTCTAGTGTTTTCAATAAGAACACATCTTGGATTTTGTCAAATGTTTTTTCTGCATCTATTGAGATAATAATATGATTTTTGTTAGTTTGGTTATTGATATAGTCAATCTCTTTGCTAATATTTTATTAAAATTTTTGCATCAATATTCATTAGGAAACTGATCTATAATTTTCTTTCTCTGTTTTGATCCTACCTGGTTTAGATATCAGTACCATGTCTGTATCATAAGAAGAATTTGGTAGGATTCCTTCTTTCCCTATTTTCCAAAGAGTTTGCATAATATTGGAATTAGTAGTTTTTTAAATATTAGGTAGAATTCACATGTAAATCCATATGACCCTGGAGGTTTTTTCTTAGGGAACTGATTAATAGCTTATTCTATTTCTTTTTTAAAAATGGGACTATTTAAGTAATTTGTTTCCTCCTCTGTTAAACTGGGCTGTTAGGATTACAAGGTGAGAACTCAGGTTATCTGGACAATTTCAAGGTGAGAACTCAGGTTGACTCGACAGTTCTCTAGCTCAGACCTTTGGTTCAGGCCTTTAAAGGGAGTTTACACCTTAGGAATGCTAAGAGGAGCAACTTCATTGGTGGAAGTATTCCCCCACGCCCCATTGAGTTCTCACATGCCTATTCTCTGGGAGGATAAAAGAAGGGCAGCATTGGGTCTGGGAGTATCTACTCTGGGATAGAGTTGTGATGCCAGGCAGGTTGAAAGAAGACCAGTCTGATTTGGGGAAGGACAAGAGCTCCCAAGAAACCTGCGCACAGAGGAAAAGATTTTACAGATTTCCTCCCAGAGAAGGATTATAATTGAGCAGACAACCAGACTCTCACAATTAAAGAAGACAACCAGACTCTCACAATTAAAGAACTTTATACCGGGCAATCTATATTTTTGTAAATATTCATCCATTTCACTTAGATTATCATATTTATTGGCATATAGTAGGACAAAATAGTTCCAAATTATTGTTTCATTGCTGGAAAGTGAATCCTTTTTATTTTTGATAGTAACAATTTGATTTTCTTCATTCCTTTTTCTGATCAAATTAGCTAAGTGTTTATCTATTTTGTTGTTTTTTTTCATACAGTTTTGTTTATTAGTTCAATAGTTTTGTTTACTTTCAATTTTATTAATCTCCCCTTTTATTTTCAGAATTTCAAATTTGGTATTTATTTGGGGGGGTTTAATTTGTTCTTTTTCTAGTTTTTTAGTTTCATGTCTAATTTATTGATCTCTTTCAATATTTTATTCAAATAAACATATAGAGATATACAACTTCCCCTAAGAAGTACTTTGGCTAAAGCCCGTAAATTTTGGGATATTGTGTCATTACTGTCATTCTCTTGGATGAAATTATCAATTGTGTTTATGATTTGTTGTTTCACCCACTCATTCTTTAAGATCAGATTATTTAGTTTCCAATTCATTTTTCATGTATTTTCCCCTACCTCTTTATTATATGTGATTCTTATTGCATCATGATCTGAAAAAAGATGCATTTTCTATTTCTGCCTTTCTACATTTGATTTTGAGGTTTTATGTCCTAACATACATATACCCTAATAATTTTGTAATAGGTTCCATGAACCACCAATAAAATATCTATATCCCTATCTATATCTATGTCTGTCTATCTATCTATCTATCTATCTATCTATCTATCTATCTATCTATCTATCTAGATCTCCTCATTCAATTTTCTTCAAAGGTCTATCATTCCTAACTTTTCTAAAATTCTATTTACCTCCTTAACTTCTTACTTATTTATTTTGTGGTTTGACTTATCTAGTTCTGAGAGAGCAAGGTTGGGTTCCCCTATTAGTATAGTTTTGCTGTCTATTTCTTTTGCAGCTCTCTTCTTCTCTAAGAAATTTTGATACTATACTTCTTGGTGCATATATGTTTAGTATTGCTATTACTTCATTATTTAGGATACTCTTTGGCAAGTTATAGTTTTTTCCCTTATCTCTTTAAATTAGTTCTATTTTTTTGTTTTTGTTTGATCTGAGATCTTTGATCTGATAATTTTGAAATTTAGCTACAATACTCCTTGGAGTTTTTTGTTTTGTTTTGTTTTGTTTTGTTTTGTTTTGTTTTTAGGGCCTCTTTCAGAGAGAGAGAGAGAGAGAGAGAGAGAGAGAGAGAGAGAGAGAGAGAATGACAGTATCTTCCACAAAAATAATCAGAAACTCTCAGAGTAAGAGAAAGCAAAAAAAGGGGTTTATTATAATATCTGAGAAAGGACATCTCCCATCTGATAAAGTATTTGTCAGTGGAGGGAGTGAAAAGCAATATTTCTCAACACAAGATTAAATAGCCTAAAAACAAAAGTCCCTCCCAAGCTCCTACCCTCAGCTGGCCTTTTCTACCATTGTTTGAGGGAGTCCAGGCTTATATTCTAATCATGGAAATCTAACCCAGAAACAAAAGAATACAAGTCAATAATAATAAACTCTTAATTGAAGTTTCCCTAGAGAACTGATATATAAGAGGATATAGAATTCAAAACTATCATCACCTTTAAAAGAAGTACTTAAATTCTAATTAAGGGATAGTGGGAAAATAACAGACAACACTTGCAACGTTTACCTATAGCTCCATTTGTTATTATAAAGTCTCATGCACAATTAAAGTAAAATTTAACGCTATATTCCCATGAGAGAGTCTTCACTCAATCAATACCTCACAAATATAATGACAAACTACATTTCTAGAAGACTGGTGAGGAAGCAATACTGTTCATCTCATGACAGAAAGGTGTTGGATTCAAGATGCATTATGAAACATAATTTTTTTAATATGGCCAATGTAGAACCATACCTTACTTAAAGTTATATTTATTATAAGGATTTTATTTTGAATCTCCCTCTTTACATTCCTTTTGGTGTAGGAAAAGAATAAAATAAATGTTTGCTAATTGAAAACATGAAATAAAACTTTTTTTTTTTAAAGAAATCACAACTGAACTTCTTTCATTCCCTTTTGATATGCCAGCATCAGAGGTCATGGAAGCCTGACAACCAGATTCAAACTTGTCTGTTCAGTCTTGAGTACTATAGCTTAGATAATAGAGCATGTCTCTGTATGCCCAGAAAACTAGTAAAGTTTGTGCTGAGCATTTATACAGGAAACAGTCCATGGGAGTGAAGTCTTTTGCATACAGTAAGTTGTGGCCTTCTTTGGTGTTCACTTAGTTTAAGACTTCAAAAGATTTCCTTTATGCAGAGATGCAAGCCCAAATCAGAGTCAGTAGTGTATTTACTACAACAGTCTTCTAAATAAAAGTGGATCTCTCAAAGTAAGTGAAGTAAGAGGTGAGACACTGATGAACATGAATAGAACTAGTAAAATGTCAAAATCTTTGGATCACAATGATTTTTCAAACCTATTTGAAGCAATTGAGAATCTTTCTCACAGGCATTTCTGAAGCTACTTTTCTTTTTTAAAAAATATTTTTCCAATTACATGTAAAAACAATTTTAAACATTTTTTCTAAAATTTTGAGTTCTATTCTTTCTTCCCACATCTCTTCTTTCATTGAGAAGGCAAATAATTTGATATAGGTGATACACCTGCAATCATATAAAACATATTTCCAGATGAATTTTATTATGAAATAATATTTGGTAATGTGATTGCTAGGATACTGAATCAATAAATTAATTTAGATAGAATTGTTATTTTTATTATCTTGTCTCAGCCTACCCATGAGCAATTCATAGTTTTCCAGTTGTTTATAATCTGACTTAATTAGTTTGTTTGTAATTGAGTTCAAATAATCCCTGGGGTTTGGCTTGGCAGGCAGACTCCCAAGTATTTTCTATTTTGTACAGTTATTTTTAAATGGTATTTTTCTTTTTATTTCTTGATTCTGAGTTGTTGTGGGCTTCTTTTGGTAATATATAGAAATATCAATGATTTATTTGGATTTATTTTGTATCCTGTAACTTTGCAAAACTTGTTAATTATTTCAAGTAGCTTTTTAGCTGATTTTTAGCATGCTCTAAGTATACCATCATATCAAATAGTGATAGTTTTTTTCCATGTTTCCAGTTCTGAATGAATTTATTTTTCTTCTCTTATTGCTATAGCTAACATTTCTATTACTATATTTAATAAAGCATTGATAATGGGCATCATTGTTTTTATTCCTGATCTTACTGGGAATGCTTCTGGCTTATCCCCATTATATATAATTCTTGCTGATAGTTTTAAATGTATGCTACTTATTTTAAGGAGAACTCCATTTATGCCTATGCTCTCAATTTTTTTTTAAAAACAGGAATGCTTTCAAAAGCTTTTCTGCATCAATTGAGATAATCATACGATTTCTGTTGGTTTTGCTATTGATATAGTCAATTATGTTGATAGTTTTCCTAATAATGAACCAGCCTGATATTCCTGGCTTGGTCATAGTGTATTATCCTCATGATAGATAAATTGCTATAATCTCTTTGCTACTGTTTATTATTTTTTGCATCAATATTCTTTAGAGGAAACTGTTTTATAATTTTCTTTCCCTGTTTTGGCTCTTCCTTTTTTAGGTATCAGCATCAAATTGTGTCATAAAAAGAATTTGATAGGACTCCTCCAACTAGTTTTCCAAATAGTTTATATAACATTGTGCTGGAACTCTATCTTCCCAGAAATCAGCCAGAGTCAGGATCACTAAACGTCTTTATTCTTGATCTTTACTGTCCCCTCCAATGCCAGGTCACGAGTTCTAGAGAGAGCGTGAGTTTTACCACCCAAGTTTCTCCTACTCCTCTCACACAAGTCACTTCCCCCTTTTTGTCCCACCAATCAAGTCAGCACAGAACAGCTGGGGAGGGTCAACCTTCAAACAAGCTAATAGGGAACCGTCCAATTGGCAATTAGTCTCACGTGCTTCATTATCCAAGTGCATTGCTCAGTTCTAGCCCTTTACAACATTGAAATTAATTGTTCTTTAAATTTTTGATAGAATTCACTTATAAATCTATTTGGCCCCATAGACTTTTTTTCTTAGGGAGTTCATTGATGGTTTCCTTAATTTCTTTTTCTAAAATGGGGTAATTATTTCATTTCCCCTTCTGTTAATCTGGGAAATTCATATTTTTGTAAATATTCATTTATTTTACTGAAATTATAAGATTTATTGCCCTATAGTTGGGCAAAATGGCCCCGAATTATTGCTTTAATTTCTTCTTCATTGGTGGTGAATCCACTCTTTTCATTTTTTGATACTGGTAATTTGGTTTTCCTCTTTTTAAAAATCAAATTAAACAAAGATCTATCCATTTTATTGGTTTGTGTTTTTCCCCCATAAAACCAGCTCTTTGTTTTATTTATTAGTGCATCTATTTGCTTTATTGTTTATGGTACCTTTAAGCAAGATATAGTTTCCTTCTTTGTTTCTTTTTATCAAATTTATTTTTGCTTTTCTTTTGCTTTGTCTGAGATTAGAATTGCTACCCCTGCTTTTTTTTAACTTTAGCTAAAGCAAAATATATTCTACTACAGCCTTCTGCCTTTATGGCATGTACTTCTCTGGTTTAAATGGATTTCTTGTAAACAACATATTGTAGAATTCTGGTTTTTTTAAATCCATTCTGCTATTCACTTCTGCTTAATGGTAGAGTTCATCCCATTCACATTTATAGTTATATTACATGTATTTCTCTCCATTCTATTTTTCCCTCTTCTTATATTTTTCTCTCTCCTTTCACCCTATCCATCCTCAACAATGATTTACTTCTAACTACTGACTCTTTCTATCTGCCATTCCTTTTGGTATCCTTCCCTTTTCTTTCTTCTTTTCCTTCTCCTTCCTTGTAGAGTAACATAAATTTCTTTATGCAACTGAATGTGTATGTTATTCCTTCTCTAAATCAAATCTGAATAGAGTAAGGTTCAAACAATGCTCACCCCCTCTCTTCTTTTCTTCTACTGTAAAAGTTTCTTTTTCATATGACTTAATTTACCCTGTTCTGACTCTTCCTTTTGTCTTAAATCAGAACAATCCTTTTTCACCCCTTAATTTTTTTATATCATCAATCAAAAGTTAACTTAAACTCATGCCCTCTGTCTATGTTTATTCCTTTTAACTGCCCTAATAGAGATGTAGTTTTCAAGAATTATAAGTATAGTACAAACAAAACTAATGCAAACAAAATTAGAAAGGAAGCAACAAACTGGGAAAATAATTTTACAGTTAAAGGTTCTAATAAAGGTCTCATTTCCAAAATATATAGAGAATTGACTCTAATGTATAAGAAATCAAGCCATTCTCCAATTGATAAATGGTCAAAGGATATGAACAGACAATTTTCAGATGATGAAATTGAAACTATTTTCACTCATATGAAAGAGTGTTCCAAATCACTATTGATCAGAGAAATGCAAATTAAGACAACTCTAAGATACCACTACACACCTGTCAGATTGGCTAAGATGACAGGAAAAAATAATGATGAATGTTGGAGGGGGTGAGGGAAAAGTCGCATTGTTGGTGGAGTTGTAAATGAATCCAACCATTCTGGAGAGCAATCTGGAATTATGCCCAAAATGTTATCAAACTATGTGTACCCTTTGATCCATCAGTGCTACTACTGGGCTTGTACTCCAAAGAAATACTAAAGAAGGGAAAGGGACCTGTACGTGCCAAAATGTTTGTGGCAGCCTTTTTTGTAGTGGCTAGAAACTGGAAAATAAATCAATGCCCATCAATTGGAGAATGGTAGGTAAATTGTGGTATATAAATGTTATGGAATATTATTGTTCTGTAAGAAATGACCAGCAGGAGGAATACAGAGTGGTTTGGACAGACTTATATGAACTGATGCTAAGTGAAATGAGTAGAACCAGGAGATCATTATACACTTCAACAACAATACTGTATGAAGATGTATTCTGATGGAAGTGGATATCTCAGCAAAGAGAAGATCTAATTCAGTTCCAATTGATCAATGATGGACAGGATCAGCTACACCCAGAGAAGGAGCACTGGGAAATGAGTGTAAACTGTTTGCATTTTTGTTTTTCTTCCCAGGTTATTTTTACCTTCTGAATCAAATTCTCCCTGTGCAACAAGAGAACTGTTCGGTTCTGCACACATATATTGTATCTAGGATATACTATAACATATTTAACATATATAAGACTGCTTACCATCTAGGGAAGGGGGTGGAGGGAGGGAAGGGAAAAGTCAGAAGAGAAGTGAGTGCAAGGGATAATGTAAAAAATTACCCAGGCATATGTTCTGTCAATAAAAAAGTTTAAAAAAAAAGAATTACAAGTATCATCTTCCTGTGTAGAAATGTAAACAGTTTAATCTTATTGAATAACATGTTAGGTTTTTTTTTTTCTTTCCTATTTACCTTATTATGCTTCTCTTGAGTCTTGTATTTGAAGAACAATTTTTTTCTTTAGTTCTGGTCTTTTTTCCAGGAAAATCTGAGTCCCCTCTTTTATTAGATGTCCATCTTTTCTTCTGAAAGATTATGCTCTATTTTGTTGGATAGCTAATTCTTAGTTGTAATCCAGGGTCTTTTGCCTTCTGTAATATCATTTTCCAAGCCCTCTGATGCTTTAATGTAGAAGCTGCTAAGTCCTATGTAATTTTGAATGTGTTTCTTTCTGGTTGATTTTACTATTTTCTCTTTGACTTGATAGTGCTGGAATTTGGCAATTAGTGATTAATAAGGTGATTAGTAGATTCTTTTCAATAGTAATTTACCCTCTGGTTCTAGGATATCAGCGATGTTTCTCTTGATTATTTCTTGAAAGATTCTATTCAGACTTTTTTTAAATTATGGCTTTCAGGTAGTTTGATCATTCTTAAATTATCTCTCCTGGATTTATTTTCCAGGTCAGTTTTATTTTCCTCAATAAGGCATTTTACATTTTCTTCTATTTTTCTAATCTTTTGATTTTCTTTGACTGTCTCTTGGTGTCTCAATGATCATTAACTTCCATTTACCCAATCCTAATTTTTAAGGAATATTGTTTTTTAGTCAGCTTTTCAATTTGGCCAACTGTATTTTTTTAATTTAATTTTTATTTTATTTTATAATTATAACTTTTTTTTGACAGTACATATGCATGGGTAATTTTTTACAACATTATCCCTTGCACTTACTTCTGTTCAGATTTTTTCCCTTCCTCCCCCAACCTCCTCCCCCAGATGGCAGGCAGTACATGTTAAATATATTACAATATATTCTAGATACAATATATGTGTGTAGAACCGAATTTCTTGTTGCACAGGAAGAATTGGATTCAGATGGTAAAAATAGCAGTTTACACTCATTTCCCAGTGTTCCTTTTCTGGATGTAGCTGATTCTGTCCATCATTGATCAATTGGCATTGGATTAGCTCTTCTCTATGTTGAATTTATCCACTTCCATCAGAATATATCCTCATACAGTATCATTGTTGAAGTGTATAATGATCTTCTGGTTCTGCTCGTTTCACTTAGCATCAGTTGATGTAAGTCTCTCCAAGCCTCTCTGTATTCCTCCTGTTGGTCATGTCTTACAGAACAATAATATTCCATAACATTCATATACCATAATTTACCCAACCATTCTCCAATTGATGGACATCCATTCATCTTCCAGCTTCTAGCCACTATGAAAAGGGCTGCCACAAACATTTTGGCACATACAGGTCACTTTCCCTTCTTTAGTATTTCCCTGGGATATAAGCCCAGTAGTAGTATGGCTGGGTCAAAGGGTATGCACATTTTGATAACTTTTTGGGCATAATTCCAGACAACTGTATTTTTTAAGGTGGGATTTTCTTCAATTAGTTTTGCTTTTCCCCCCATGATGTTAAATATTTTTCATAATTCTCCTACATAACTCATTTCTTTTTTCATTTTTTCTTCTATCTCTCTTACTTGGTTTTTAAAATCCTTTATGAGAGGGACTTTTTGGGCATGAAATCAATTTATATTCCCCTTTAAGGATTTGCAAGTAGGTACTTTGACATTATTGTCTTCTGAGTTTATTTTTGATCTTCCTTGTTACCATAATGGTTTTCTATGATCATGACTCTTTTTGCTTTTTTTTTTTTTGCTCTTCTCCTGAGGTATAGGGGAGCCCTGTCCCAAACTTCTTGAAGTAGCCTGGTCATTGGCTTTCTATGCAAGGGCCTCAGGTACTTGCAACTTGTCCACTGCATTGGGGCAGCCCAGCTTAGTAATGCCTTTTGTGCCAAGGTTTCCCAGCTCACAATTTGTATTTTATGCTGGGCTTAGAAGCCTCACAGTTGGTCTGCTGTTAGCCTGCTGAGCCAGGATGAAGGAACCTTGATTGCTTATCTATGCTGTGGTTAAGTGCTTCCCACTGACTTGCCCAAACATAGTCTGCTTTGGGTTGTACTCCCCTCTTCCAAGTGAAACAGATCTTTCCTGAAGCCCTTCTAAGTTATTTTAAGCTGGAAAATTGTTTCACCCCATCAGTGAGTTCTGTCACTCCAGAATTCATTTAGAGGCTTAATTTAATGCTGTTTCTAAGGGAATTTGGGGAGAACTCAGGCAATTTTCTGGCTTCTCTCTGCCATTTTGGCTTTGCCTCCTGCATACCAGTTAACGAGTTTTTAACCTTTTTATTTTTATTTTTTTGGCATGGACGTCTTTGGCAGTCTGGTGAAAACTGTACACCTCTTATAATATTTGTAAGTGCATAGAATAAAATCCATAAGATTAGAAAGGAAAAATGCAGTTAATAAAAAAAATTAAAATAAGTTCAGGACCCAAAAATTGAGCATAGTTTTTAATCCTTCTATGCCTTTCTAATCTCCTACTATGGACTCAGTTCCATCTCTTTTTATAGAAATTCACCCATATACATTCATCTATCCCTGAATCCTTTTGCCCCCATTTCTTATTTCCTTGAGATATCCCTACTCTTAAAAATGGAAGCCAGAAACTTGATGAGTGCTGGAAAAGACTCAAAGTTTTAAGAATTTCTGAAGAATAATGGCTCTGAAGAGTTCTGAAGAAGTCTCCTGAAAATGAAGTTCCTATTCTTTATAACTTCATTTTGCCCCTCATATAGAACAGGGAATTTATCTCCACCAATAGGAAGTAAGTCCCATATAACTGGACTTTGAAAAAGAGATCCCCAAAATTTTATTATTCTGTGACAGAATTTCTTCTGTCCTATGGTGGAAAGGGAGCAAAATTTGGAGTTATAGATATGGTAGAGAAAGTTCAGAAGTATAGATTGTCAGCATGGTCAGGTATATAGATTTGAGAGGATTGAAGACATTGCTAATCTAATAACTTTCCTTCAAATAGAAGTTCCAGGAGAAATTAACTAAGCAGAGGATCTTCAAGGGCCTAAGGCCTTTCCAGAAGGAAACTGTTCATTCCAAAATTGACACACTGAGGCAGAATTTATATCTTCCATTCTCACCCAAGAGACTCTTCTATGTTCAATGAGGCAGAAACTTTCTCATACATCAAGCCAATTTCAGTCAATGGCTAGAGCATAATGTCAGCTATCATGGGGCTTGTCATACTCCAAGGCAGATATAGTGATGGTAATTAAGATTATTCATTGAATGAGAAGGTGCACTTTCCTGCTATTTGATATAGACAAAGTTACAAATAAAAGATTTATTGTTTTAATTAAAAATGCTTCTTGTTTTTGACAACTTAATTGTGTTTATACAGAGAAGTTCTAAACTCTTTCTTGTGGCAAGACATTAGTTGAAGGGCCTTGAACCTTGGATCTACCAGGATGTTTGATGGATTAAAGCTTTTAGGGGAATCTGAAGCTATATCACTACTGGTTGTTAACAACAAGGGTCCATTTATTCTTTAATTGCTTGAAGTAAATATGTCCCCTTCCTTGTCTTCCCCTTTTACTTTTTAATAATTATATTCTCACATGCTAACATTGAAATAGATGTTTGAGGGGGCATATATCTTATCCTTTTCTTTTTAAAATATAATTTATGGAATATAATAAGCATTTCCAAAATACAGTATAATAAAAAAGATAAATGCCAGTGAAACTGCAAATCTATTATGTACAATTTACTATTCTTATTAAAATTATAATAAAATTGTCATTTAAGTTTTTTTCTTCCCTTCCCCAACCTTAGAGATGGCTATCATTAGACACAAATCTATCCATCCATCTATCTATCTATCTACATAGATAGGTAGATAGATGGATGGATAGATAGATAGATAGATAGATAGATAGATAGATAGATAGATAGATAGATAGATGGATGGATGGATGGATGGATGGATGGATGGATGGATAGATAGATAGATAGATAGATAGATAGATAGATAGATAGATAAAGCAGAAAGACTCGCCCAGAGTTATACAACAAGTAAGTGACCAAGCCAAGATAGTAGAGAGGAAACACATCTCTATCTGAACTTTCCCTGATAGCTCTCAGATCATCAACACCAAATCAAGCCTCTGAATTACTTTTAGAGTAACAGAACCCACAAATATTTGGAGTGTAACAAATTTCCAGCAGAAGATATTTTGGAAGAACTTCAGAAAAGATTTATTTCAGTTGGGGAAATAGATTGGGGGGAGAGAGGAAGAAGAGGAGAGGTGGCTGAGAATAAACATAACACAGAGACCTAGGACAGTGTGGGATCCATCTGTTGGGGAATCTACTGGGAGTAATATTCAGCAGTGGTGGCTACTCTGTCCTGGTTGCAAACCATTGGATCAGCATTTTAGCTGTGACAAATCCAACATAAAACAAGGGGAAAATAGTGAGCCTCTGTACCCCAGAATAACAAGGGATCTGGCCATGCCCACTGGAAGTCAATAGTATCAGCTCAGTGCAGTCATTGTCACCTGTAGAGGAAGTTTGAGCAATCTCCCCTTAAAAAAATGAGCAAAAAAGCAAAAAGAACTTTTGACTATAGATACTTTTATGGAGAAAGAGAAGAACAGATTTCAAATTCTGAGGACACTAAAAGCAGATCATCTCCAGATGAAGCCCCAAAAGAGGATATGAGTTGGTTCCCATCTCATGAGGCTATCCTGGAAGAATTCAAAAAAGATGTAAAAAAAAGCTAGAATAAAAATGGAGGAAGGCAATGAGAACTTTGCAAAAGGATTTGGAAAAGGAAACACAGAAATTATCTGAAGAAAATGCCTTACAAAATAAACTCGACAAAAGGAAAAAAGTATATAACTCCTATATAAATTTGACAAAATGGACAAAGAAAACAACTCCTTGAAAAAAAAATTGTGAAATGGAACAAAAAAATAATCCATTGAGCAAAACAACTCATTTAAAAATTCAATTGGCCAAATATAAAAGGAGCTTTTGAAAAGGTAACTGAAGAAAATAATTCACTAAAAATTAGAAGTGAACAAATGGAAATAAATGACTCAATGAAACAACAATAATCAATCAAACAAAACCAAAAAGAAAAGAAAAGAAAAGAAAAAATCAAAGAAAATGTAAAAAAACCTCATTGGAAAAACAACTGACCTGGAAAATAAATAGAAGGGATATAATCTAAGAATTACTGGACTTCCTGAAAAATCATGATTTAAAAAAAAAAAAAAAAAAAAAAAGAGCCTAGAAATCATCTTTCAGGAAATCATCAAGGAAAACTGCCTTGATGTCTTAGAACCAGAGGGTAAAATGTTTATTGAAAGAATTCATTGATCATCTGTTAGGATTACTAAGTGAGAACTGAGGTTGTCTGGATAGTTACAAGGTGAGAACTCAGGTTGACTTGATAGAGGGGGCAAGCTCATTGGCTGGGGTGGTTCTTCCCAGAAGCCCTTGCATTATCCCACGCCCATTCTCTGGGAGGATAAAAAGAGACAGCAATGGGCGCAGAGGGCAGATCGGCCTGGAGAAGGATAGGAGCTGGAGGAGATTCAGAGCCAGGATTCAAGAGGAAGACTCTGAATTGCATCAGGCTTGACGGGGCTCTCTGCAGGAAGGGAAGTCACTTCTTTGGACAAGAGTTAACAGCAACTGCCTGGAGACAACGGTTCGTTACAGGAAGAAGAATCTGTCTGAGAGATTTGAGTAGACACAGCAGATCTCTTCCCAGAGAGCGATCCAGCAGCTTCTAGAGACGACAGCTCGCTACATTTTGGCGCCCAACGTGGGGCAAGGACTTTTGCTTATCCTGACAAGAGGAGCTAGACCAGACCTTCGCAATTTGGCGCCCGAACAGGGACAGACACAGTCCTGATTCCAGTAGAAAAGCCTCCCATCCAGATCTCAGTCTCTCTGACCCAGAACCGTGAGTAAAGAGGAAACTTTGTTAAAGATTAAGTGAGTGTGCTAATAGATAAATAAGGAACTTAACTTGTTAAGGCCAAACCAGGAATCTCTTATAGTGAAATGGGGCAAACACCTTCTGTTCAAGGAAAATGTTTAGAGAGCATCATCAAGGTTATGAAAAGCCAAGGATTGATCATAATTTTGAAGGAGAAACAGGAGCTTTTACTCCTTTTGTGGTTGAAAAAATCCCCATCAATCTGTGGGGAAGAGACATTTTACAGCAGATAGGATTACAAATAAGCACTTCGGCTTTTTAGGCAGGGCTGCTGTTGAAGGCCTACCTGCACTTTCACCAGTTCCTATTCAGTGGAAGACTGATTCACCAGTGTGGGTAGAACAGTGGCCCTTAAGAAGTGATAAAATTCAGGCCTTATTAGACATAGTGCAAGAACAACTTGACCAAGGACACTTGCGGCCTTCTCTAAGTCCTTGGAATTCCCCAGTATTTGTGGTGAAAAAGAAATCTGGAAAATGGAGGATGATAACTGATCTAAGAAGAGTAAATGAACAGATGGAAACTATGGGAACTCTTCAGCCTGGACTTCCATCTCCTACTCAGTTGCCAAGAGAATGGCCTCTATGGGTTATAGACATTAAGGATTGTTTCTATTCTATTCCTCTAGATAAGGAGGATATGAAAAGATTTGCTTTTTCAGTGCCTAGTGTTAATTTGGCTGAGCCTTATAAAAGATATGAATGGACAGTTTTGCCACAGGGAATGAAAAACAGCCCTACTATGTGCCAAATGTATGTTGCAGCTGCTCTTGCTCCAGTAAGAAAAGCCTTTCCAAAAGTAATATTGTTACATTATATGGATGATATTTTGGGATGTGCACCTGAGGAACAAATGTTAGAGGCATGTCTACAAAGGACCATGGAAACATTAAAGTACTACAAACTGCATATAGCTACAGAAAAAATTCAAAGACATGCTCCTTTTCAATATTTAGGATATGAAGTATATCCTAAGGTGCTTACAGTACAAAAACTCTCCTTAAGAACAGAGAAGCTAAACACCTTAAATGACTTCCAGAAATTGATAGGAGATATCCAATGGATGCGTCCCGTGCTAGGCTTGACTACCTGTCAATTGCAACCACTATATGATATTTTAAGGGGAGACAGTGCTTTAAATTCACCACGCCAGCTTACAAAAGAAGCACAAAAGGCTTTGAGAGAAGTTGAACTGGCTTTATCCAATGTGGTTGAAAGAGTCACTCAAAAACCCTTGGAAATATCAGTTTTTGCTACAAAAGAGGCACCCACAGCAGTCCTTCATCAAGGAGACAGAGTGATTGAGTGGGTGAACCTCCCAGCACAACCAGAACAAAGCCTTACACCTTACCCAGTGCTTGTGGCTAGGATTTTATTAAAGGCTATTAAGAGAGTAACACAATTATCTGGGATAAGTCCTGAAAAAATATACACATTCTATACTAACGCACAGATTAATGTATGCTGTGAGAACATCCCAGAATGGCAAATTTTATTGGCCACCGCTCCAAATTTTGCACATGGATCTCCATTAAAGATTACCCGGCTACTACATAATTGGCAATGGATTTTTGAAGAAAAGGTTTCTAAGGTTCCTCTTAAAGGACCAACAATCTTTACAGATGCCTCCAAAGAAAATATTTGTGCCATATACTCTCATGATTTAACCATAAAGAGAGTAATCAGGACTCCTTTTCAATCCACTCAACAGAATGAATTATTTGCTATCATGCTAGCTCTCACTTATTACCCAGGAGACGTAAATATAATTACTGATTCAGCCTATTCAGTAGGTGTAGTACAAAGAATTGCCACAGCCCAAATAAAATTTGCAGCCTCCAATATTTATCAGCTCTTTAAGGAACTTCAAGAGCAAGTGAGAAAACATCCAGGCAAGATTTATATCTTGCATGTCCACTCACATAGTGGACTTCCAGGTCCCATTTTTGATGGAAATTCAAAGGCAGATAGCCTTCTAACCATGTTAGCCAGTAGTCCTTTATTTCAGGAAGCACAAGAATCTCATTCTAAATATCATCAGGCTGCTCGAGCTTTACGTTTACAATTTGGAATCACAAGAGAGGAAGCTAGGAGCATAGTAAAAAGCTGTACAGCTTGTCTTCCTTTCCATGCTCCTACACTCCCTCCAGGGAAGAATCCTCGTGGTTTGAGACCCAATGAAATCTGGCAAATGGATGTGACCCATTATAAATCTTTTGGTCGTCTATCTTTTATCCATGTAGTGGTAGACACCTTTTCAGGATTCACATTTGCAATGCCAGCAGCAAAAGAGACAGCCCGAGTGGTCACTGAATTCCTTATACAAGCTTTTGCAATTATGGGTGTGCCACAAGCAATAAAAACAGACAATGGACCTGCATATACGTCCAAACATTTTACACACTTTTGTGCACAGTATAAGATTTTACATACCACGGGCATACCCTTTAATCCTCAAGGGCAGGCAATAGTAGAGAGAAGAAACAGAGATATTAAGACACTCCTCCAAAAACAAAAGAAAGGGGGAGCCACAGGTAGCCCTAGGGAACTTCTAAATTTAGTTCTCTATACCATTAATTTTCTAATTTTTGACAAAGATGCGCTGGCTCCAGCAGACAGATTTTATAACCCACCAGAAGGGCAGTGTCCAGTGAGAGCATCTCCACTGTCCTTAGATAATCGCCAGGTGATGTGGAGAGATCCAGAAAGTGGTGAATGGAAGGGACCAGATAGGTTAACTGCCTGGGGGAGAGGGTTTGCTTGTATTTCTTCAGCAGGAGAAGGAATCAGATGGGTGCCAACGAGTCATATTCGCCTTGTCCATCAGAGAGAGACAGAAAAAGAGAAAGACCTCAAAATAAAGGAGAAGATCTAAGAAACATCTGACACTGAAAGAGCATGGATAATAAGAAGACTGTTAAAGAACTTAAAAACCAGCAGGAATCATTGGACTTCCTCACACAAGATGAGAATAATGGACAATGGACTTATGGACATTTATAAATTTTCAATTTATGATTATGATTATGTTATATACTTCTAGCATGTGTTATGTTACTATGTTACTATGTGCTTATGTAATTTATGTAATTATCTGTAATACTTCCCATATTGATGGATTTATGTTTCAAGGTCATTTATGTAATTATCTGTAATACTTCTCATATTGATGGATTTATGTTTCAAGGTCATGATTGTCCTATGTTCTAAATCAAAAGAAAGGGGGAGATGTTAGGATTACTAAGTGAGAACTGAGGTTGTCTGGATAGTTACAAGGTGAGAACTCAGGTTGACTTGATAGAGGGGGCAAGCTCATTGGCTGGGGTGGTTCTTCCCAGAAGCCCTTGCATTATCCCACGCCCATTCTCTGGGAGGATAAAAAGAGACAGCAATGGGCGCAGAGGGCAGATCGGCCTGGAGAAGGATAGGAGCTGGAGGAGATTCAGAGCCAGGATTCAAGAGGAAGACTCTGAATTGCATCAGGCTTGACGGGGCTCTCTGCAGGAAGGGAAGTCACTTCTTTGGACAAGAGTTAACAGCAACTGCCTGGAGACAACGGTTCGTTACAGGAAGAAGAATCTGTCTGAGAGATTTGAGTAGACACAGCAGATCTCTTCCCAGAGAGCGATCCAGCAGCTTCTAGAGACGACAGCTCGCTACAATCATCTCCTGAAAGAGACAGCAAAGTAAAACTCCAAGGAATATCATAATTAAATTTCAGAATGATTGGATCAAGGGGGAAATATTGCAAGCTGCCAGAAAGAAACAATTCAAATATTGAGGAGCCACAATGAGGATTACCCAAGACCAAGCAGCTTCCACTTTAAAGGATCAAAGGGCCTGGAACCTGATATTCTAAAAGGCAAAGGAACTTGGATTGCAGCCAAGGGTCAACCATGCAGCAAAATTGAGACTTAAATTTCAGGGAAGAAAATAAACATTCAATGAAACAGGTGAATTTCATTTATTTCTTATAAAAAAGCTAGAGCTGAACAGAAAATTTGATCTCCAAAAACTGAACTCAAGAGAAGAATAAAAAGATTAAAAAGGAAAGAATTCTTGAGAATTAAGTCTCTGTTGTGGGTATACTTAGAGAGTGCAGGTATAATTTGATTTTATTGCAATAATATAAAAAAGAAACTAAAGGTGGAAAGGAGATTTTACTAGAAGAGAAAAATGGAGGCAAACAGATAAAGTATACCTCATGAAGAGGCAAAGAAGAGCTATTATAATTGAGGGAAAGAAGGAAGGGGGATGAATATTGTATGAATCTTACTCTCATTGGATTTGATTCAAAGAGAAAATATCAGACATATTTGGCTTCATGGAGAAACCTGTCTTATCCTATTGGGAAGTGGGAGGGTAAGGGGGAAAAGAAAGGGGGACTCTAATAGAAGGGAAAACAGAAGTAGTAGGGGAAAACATAATAAAAGGAGAGGGGCTATAAATGGGGAGGACTGTTTGAGGGAGTTGGTGGTCAGAAGCAAAATACTGGAGAGAAAGGAGAGGGAAGAAGAAAAGACAAAAGTATAACTTGGGGAAATTAAGAAGGCAGGAAATGTATAATTAGTCATTTTAACCGTGAATGCAAATGGGATGAACTCTGTAATAATAAGGAAGCGTGTAGCAGACTGGAATAAAAACCAGAATGCTACAACATGTTGTTTACAAAAAATACATTTAAAGCAGAATGACACATACAGAGTAAAGATAAAAGGCTGCTTCAGATGAAGTTAAAAAAAAAAGCAGGAATAATGATCCTGATCTCAGATGAAGCAAAAGCAAAAATAGATCTAATTTTAAAAATAAGGAAGGAAACTATATGTTGCCAAAAGGTACCATAGATAATGAAGTAATATCAATATGAAACATATATATACCAAGTGGTATAGCAGACAGATTTCCAAATGGGCATGTTAAGAGAGCTGCAAGAAGAAATAGACAGCAAAATTATACAAGTTGGGGAATCTTAACCTTGCTCTCTCAGAAAAAGATAAATTGAGACAGAACATAAATAAGAAAGAAGTTAAAGGGGTAAATAGAATTTCAGAAAAGTTAGGAATGATAGACCTTTGGAGAAAATTGAATGGGGACAAAAAGAGAGATTTTTTTTCAATGTACAAAATTGGCCATCTATGAGGGCATAAAAGCCTCAAAATCAAATACAGAAAAGCAGAAATAGTAAATGCATCTTTTTCAGATCATGATGCAATAAGAATCACATGTAATTAAGGGTCAGAGAAAAATAGAACAAAAATTATTTGGAAACTAAGTAGTCTGATACTAAAGCATGAATGGGTGACACAACAAATCATAGACACAATCGATAATTTAATCCAAGAGAATGACAATAATGATTCAGCATACCAAAATTTATGGGATGCAGCCAAGGCAGTTCTTAGGGGAATTTTTATATCTCTAAATGCTTACATACATAAATAAAACAGATAAAGAGAAGACCAATGAATTGGGCATGCAACTTAAAAAGTTACAAAAAGAACACATTAAAATCCCCAATACCAAATTTGAAATTCTGAAAATTAAAGAGAAGATTAATAAAATTAAAAGTGAAAAAAAACTATCGAATTAATAAAAAATTAAGAGCTAATTTTATGAAAAAAGGTAATTTTTAATTAATTTGATCAGAAAAAGGAAAGAAGAAAATCAAATTGTTAGTATCAAAAATGAAAAGGGTGAACTTTCCACCAATGAAGAGGAAATTGGAGCAATAATTAGGAATTATTTTCCCCAACTGTATGCCAATAAGTGTGATAATCTAAGTGAAATTGATTGATGCTTATAAAAATATAGATTGCCTAGATTACCAGAGGAGGAAATAATATAATAAAGAATTTGAACAAGCTATTAATCAACACCCTAAGAAAAAACCTCCAGGGCCAGATGGATTTACATGTGAATTCTACCAAACATTTAAAGAATAAGTAATTCCAATAGTAAACAAACTGTTTGGAAAAATAGGGAAAGAAGGAATCCTACCAAATTCTTCTTATAACACAGACACGGTACTAATACCTAAACTAGATAGGGTCAAAACAGAGAAAGAAAATTATAGACCAGTTTCCCTAATGAATATTAATGCAAAAATCTTAAATAAAATGCTAGCAAAGAGATTACAGCAAGTTGTCCCAAAAATAATAAACCATGACCAAGTAGGATTTATACCAGGAATGCAGGGTTTGTTCAATATTAGGAAAGCTATTAGTATAACTGACTATATCAATAACCAAACTAATAAAAATTATATTATTATCTCAATAGATGCAGAAAAGGTATTTGACAAAATCCAACACCCATTCCTATTAAAAACAATAGGAATAAATGGAGTTTTCCTTAAAATAATCAATAGCATCTATTTAAAGCCAACAGCAAGCATCAGATATAATGGGGATAAACTAGAATCATTCTCAGTAATATCAGGGTGAAATAAAATTGCCCACTATAACCATTACTGTTCAATATTCTATTAGAAATATTAGCTTTGGCAATAGGAGAAGAAAAAAGAGATTAAAGGAATTAGAGTAGGTAATGAGGGAACCAAATTATCACTCTTTGCAGATGATATAATGGTATACTTAGAGAATCCTAGAGAATCAAATTAAAAAAAAACTATTAGAAACAATTCAAATACAAAATAAATCCACATAAATCATCAGCATTTTTATATATTACTAACAATGTCCAGCAACATGAGATACAAAGATAAATTACATTTAAAATAACTATAGATAATATAAAAAATTTGTGAATCTACCTGCCAAGGCAAAGTCAAGAACTATATGAACACAAGTACAAAACACTTTCCACATAAATAAAGAATGGGAAAACATCAAGTGCTCATGAGTCTAATGCAAGAAAAGTGAAAATACTATCTAAATTAATCTACTTGTTCTGTGCCATACCAATCAGATTCCCAAGAAATTACTTCATAGAGCTAGAAAAAATAATAACAAAGTTCATCTGGCAGAACAAAAGATCAAGAATTTCAAGGGAATTAATGAAACAAAATGCATACCTGTATAGTTGTACTATACCTGAAATTATATTATAAAGCAGTGATTATCAAAACCACTTGGTACTGGTTAAGAAATAGAATAGTTGACCAGTGGAATACATTAAGTACATAGGACAAAATAGTCATTGATTATAGTAATCTAGTGTTTGACAAATCCAAAGACCCCAGATTTTGTGATAAGAACTCACTATCTGACAAAAACTGCTGGAAAAATTGGAAAGTAATAGGGCAGACACTAGGTATTGACCTATACCTAACATGCTTTACAGCAAAGTAAGTTTGAAATGAGTTCATGATTTAGACATGTAGAGTGATAATATAAGCAAATTAGAAGAACAAAGGATAATTTACCTCTCAGATCTGTGGAGAAGAAAGGAATTTGTGGCCAAAGAAGAACTGGAATAAATTGTTGAATGCAAAATGAATAATTTTGATTATATTAAGTTGAAAAGTTTTTGTACAAACAAAACCAATGCAGACAATATTGGAAGGGAAGCAATAAACTGAGAAAACAGTTTTACATTCAAAAGTTCTGATAAAGACCTCATTTGTAAAACAGAGAAATGATTCAAATTTATAAGAATTCAAGACTTTCTCCAATTGATTAATGGCTACAGGATATTAATATCCAATTTTCATATGAAAAAATTAAAACCATTTCCAATCATATGAAAAGGTTCTCTAAATCATTATTGCTCAAAGAAATGCAAATTAAGACAACTGAGGTACCACTACTCACCTCTCAGATTGGCTAAAATGACAGGAAAAGAAAATGATGAATGTTGGAGAGGTTGTGGGAAAAGTGGAACAATAATATATTGTTTGTTGGTGGAGTTGTGAACTGATTCAACCATTCTGGAGAACTATTTGGAACTATGCCCAAAGGGCTATCAAACTATGCATATCCTTTGATCCAGCAGTGTTTCTACTAGGCTTGTATCTTAAAGAGATCATAAAGGAGGAAAGGGGACCCACCTGTGTAAAAATGTTTATGGCAGCTCTTTTTGTAGTGGCAAGAAAATGGAAACTGAGTGGATGCCCATCAGTTGGAGAATGGCTGAATAAGTTATGGTGTCTGAATATTACATAATATTATTGTTCTGTAAGAAATGATGAGCAGGATGATTTCAGAGAGGCCTGGAGACACTCACGTGAACTGATGCTAAGACAGATGACAAAACCAGGAGATCATTACACATGGCAACAACAAGATTATAAAATTATCAATTCTGATGGACAAGGCTCTTGTCAACAATGAAATGATTCTGCACATTTCCAATGTTCCTGTGATGAAGATAGCCATTTGTACTCAGAGAGAGGACAGTAGGAACTGAATGTGAACCATAACATAGTATTTTCACTCTTTTTGTTGTTTTTTTTTTTACTTCCATTTTGCTTTCTTTCTCATTTTTTTTCCTTTTTGATTTGATTTTTCTTATGCAGAATGCTATTTGTGGAAATGTGTATAGAAAAACTGCACATCTTTAACATATATTGTTTCACTTGCTGTCTTGGGGAGATGGGGGGAAGGGAGGGAAAATTAGAGCACAATGTTTTGTAAGAGTGAATGTTGAAAATTATCCATGTATGGATTTTAAAGTAAAAAAAAAACTTTAATTTAAAAAAGTTTTGTAATTCCTTTACTAATATCATCTTAGTTGACCTTCATAACCATCATAAAGGCTTATTATCCCTATTTTACAGATGAGGAAACCAAAAAAGGGAAGAGATCAAATGAATTGCCTAGAGTCATCCAGCTAATAAATATCTGAAATAGTATTTGAACTCAGGTCTTAACTGTTTCTATGTCCTCTACATACCTACTTCTTAAACTGTCATTCGTGATCCCACATGGGCCTTATAACTGAATGTAGATGTTGAAAAATATAATATATAATTATATATTATATTATGTTATGAAATTTGTTTGATTTGTGCACTTATTATATATATATATATATATATATATATATATATATATATATATATATACATATACTCAAGGTCATATAAAAATTTCTTGGCTGAAAAATGTCATGAGTGGAAAAAAAATTTAAGAATCCCTGGTCTACATATCTAGCTGCTCTTTAGAAGTATGAATCTATGATTTCAGTTTTATTGTTTTATAATAGACTTTTAGCCTCTCTTATCCCCATTCTTGGATTGTTTTGGGTTTTTGAGATGTAATAGCTTTAGTGTAAAGTTGATAATATCTTTTGTCTATCTATATTATTGATAACATCCTTTAAATAAAATAAATAAATAAAAAACAACTCCAAATCTTATTTCATGGCTGTGAAGCTGGCCTGGTGCAGACACCAGGCAATAATTATCTTAAAACTTAGATTTATCCCAATTTTCTTGCATGGAGGCTTCCGATGAAAAGCCTAGCTGTGCTCGTTATGCACTGGTAGAGAATAGCTTATATCAGTACAAGAAGAAGCCAAGAAATGGATTTCAGAATGGTCAAAGTTTTCTCCTCCTTTAACATATGCATAAGATTTCAGAATGGTCAAGTTTTCCCCCTCCTTTCACATACATACATATAACATTTCTACTTCCAATAAGTTAAGACTTTTTCACCCTTCTTGGCTAAATTTCAACCTAAGACTTCTATGAGAAATTTGAATAAATGACAGAAGCTAGTGGCCAAATCAGTGAAGCAAGAGAGCCTTCAGGTGGCAAATTGGCCTGCTGCCTGACTCCAATTGCTGAACTTAGTGGGACTGACCCTGTACCAGCTGCCAGACTGTTCCTGGAAGTGGTATATTCAGCAGAAGCAAGCTTTCCACTCTGGTGGAGGTAATAGAATTTTCCCTCCAGCCTGGAGTATAGCTCTCTGAGTGACTCCCATTCATTGCCAAAGTTTGTGTATCAAGCATGCTTATATATGGGTGTGCACACAGTTCACAGTTGTATGGCATACACTAAACAGACAGCATATACTGCCAGGCTCCACAACAGGAACCTCCCAGACACAAAATTCCTTCATCATTTAATCTAATGAATCCACATGAAAATTTGGGGGAGCAAGGACAGAAAGAAAATTTTAAATAGCATATTACTGTCTTTTTCCTTATGTCAAGAGTGAGTTTTTATGCTTTCATCTTTATTCTTTTTTGTTAAATATGAATGTGATCCAATAACTCCTTAATTATTCAGAAGTCATTTATCCAGTAACCTCAACATCCTAAAACAGTCAAGAATTGTGTTTTGGAGGAAAATGTCTTTGAGAAGCTAAAATAGATGTGACATTAGGTTTTAAGATTTTTGAATCTGATGGAATTTGATATCCATAGCAATATAGGAAATATTTTTTCCTTTTATTATTGTTATTATTGTATTTTTTATTTACTTTTAGCACACATTGCTTTATGAATCATATTGGGAGAGAAAAATTGGAGCTAAAGGGAAAAATCATGGAAGAGAAAAAAAAACAGAAAAAAGTGAACATAGCATGTGTTGATTTAGATTTACATTGTCTTCGTAGTTCTTTTTCTGGGTTCAGATAGCATTTTCTGTCCAAAGAATATTGGAAATGCTTTAGATCACTGAGCCACTGAGAAGAACCAAATCTTTCATACTTGATCATAGCGTATTCTTGCTATTATTGTGTACAATGTATTCCTGGTTTTGCTGGTTTCCCTCAGCATCAGTTCACGTAAATCTTTCCAGACCTTTTGAAAATCAATTTGTTCATCATTTTTTATAGAACAATAATATTCCATTACCTTTATATGCCACAACTTGTTCAGCCATTCTCCAATTGATGGGCATTTACTCAGGAAATATTTTTTTCCATGATGTTTAGTGTCATGCAGTCATTGGGGTAAGCTATGACCTGACATCTAGAAGAGAAGAAACCAATTCTGGGATACAGATAGAATTTCAAAGGGGAGAGAAGAACTTGGGTATGTTACAAGAAGAATTACAATTAAATGGAGACTATGAATTATTACTGACCACTCAGTCTTGCCAAGTAGGTAACTTGAGCTCAATGATTTTTTTGTTTTAAAACTATGAAAAGGCTTTGCACAGGAGATATAGGACTTGACAATCCTACGCCAGTCATATAACACATCCATAATGGGAGGCTCTTGGACTCCTTAGACATGGTTAGTTCCACCACCAACAGGAGCTATATAAGCTGCCATTTTGAATTTAGTTTTGTGGAGACAGAAAGGATTGTAGGAAATGAAAAGACTCAGCACTCATTATTCTTGCTCTGCATTTGACAACTGTATCTAACAAGTTAAGAAATCATATTATACATATATATATATATATATGTATATATATATATATATATATATATATATTACTTTTATCAAATAAGTCATTTATGTAAGTCTAATATCTTCTCTTAGGACTGCTCCCTACAAAAATCCCCTTTCTGCTTATTCAGAAAGTTACTAACATATTTACTTTCTGCTCAGTCACATTGGTGTTTGTAAAGAGGTTAAAAAAAAGGAGGCAGAGGTTTTTAAGAACCTCATTGTTTTAAAAATAGGTATAAATATTTAATTTTGGTCCTCTCAATGTGAAATCAATATCTGACCACTTAACACATCAACATGCTACATCATACAAATATTGACATCCATGCTATTAGTTATTAGGCAACTACATGGTATAGTAGATAGAGGATTGGAGTTGGAGTTGGGAAAACAAGCATTGTGAACAGCTGTGTGGCACAGTGGATTGAATACTGGGCTTAGAGTCAGGAAGACTCTTCTTCCTGAGTTCAAATTTGACCTCAAGCACTTATATGAGATAAGAGCTTTGCAAAATGCTATATAAATGTCAGCTATTATTATTGTTAAATTGGAAGAGGGGAGAAAAGGTAAAATTAAGTGCAAAGATGGACCACAGACTCTTCTTAGAGACAAAAAAATGAAAGTTTTAGCAGAGTTTTTCCATCATATATTTAAGGACAGCAAAAAGAGTTCATTTCATGGAATGTAGCCATCTTACGTAATGGGACTCATGAAGACTATAAGCAAAAAGGTCACTATGAAAATAATTATTGCTTAAGTACCAACATCTGCTGAGAAGATGAAGAGTTAGAAAAATGCTATTTATAATTCAGCAAGATACTGTGGATAATGTTAACAAATACCTTAATACTCTATGACTTTGATGAATAAGTAAACATAGAAGAGGGGAGCACACTCCCCCACCAAAATAAAAAATCTAGTTCAAATCAAGAATAAGCCTTGTACGTTTATGTGTTATTAATATTTTCTTCAAAAAGATGCTCTAGACATGACAAATACTGAATACATACCAAGAATCATGAAACAATTTCTTTTTCTTTAGTTTTTAATTTTTTGTTTGCAATTTAAATACAAAAGAAAAAAAGAAGAAAAAATTATCATGCACATAGCAGAATATAAGAGAGCATTCAAAATATGAAATGATAAATTTCCATTTCAAGAAAGCTTATATAGTACTACACATCGTGTTTAGAGATGTCCATTTTTTTTCTTTTGTAGGTTTTATTTTTTTAACCATAAAATTATTTTAAAAGATAGGAAACAACCAATTACCTAACAGGAGCCATTTCTGAATCTCTGTTGTCAGACCATCACCATGTTAGAGAGGAAAAAAGCAATATAAAGTTGGAAGAAAAGAAAACGTTGATAAAATATAATCTTTAACTAAAACAGATTCCATCTGATTAAAGCTATGAATGTCACATACATATATATGTACATGTGTAAATATATAAACATACATAATATACACATGTATGCACACACTTATATATACACATGTTGTTTTTGTTCCTCCTTTATTTTCAAAAAAGGACCAAATGACATCCCAAATGGTGTCTTGACTTAAACATGATTTAAGTGATAAGTATCGTACAAAATCACAACCTCTCTCAGTTATCAAAGTTCACTGGCAGGACAAATGTCAAGACAATTGGTAATGATCTGGGATGCACTGGATGACTTTGGAGTCTTCAATGGCTGATCAAGCTTCAAACCTTTTGGCAAGTTAGGGAAAGGTCTACTCCAGGTGAAATGGGCAGGCCAGGTGAGAAGAATTTGTTCCAACAGCCTGGTAAAGGTTACTGAAGGAGCAACTATGAAGTGCTTATATGTTTGGCCAGACATTCATGCATACAGTGTTCCAAAAGTTTCAGTGCAGTTTTAAGCATATTGAGCTGCACTAAGATTTTTGAGGGCATCTTGCATAAACAAATGTAAATGTCATGCTATCACAAATATCACAAGGTAAGATATTGACTCTAATAATCTCCATTTTTATGGAAGTTTAAACAAAACACAATTAACACAATGAAGATTACATAAGAGCTCTGAAACTATCTTAACCAACAGATACTTGATTCCCGTCTTTCTTTTTTTAACCATAAAATTATTTTAAAAGATAAGAAACAACCAATTACCTAACAGAAGCCATTTCTGAATCTCTGTTGTCAGACCATCAACGTGCTAGAGAGGAAAAAAGCAATATAAAGTTGGAAGAACTTTAGAGAGAAATGGCACCCAATGGAAATACTGATATAGAAAATAGTCTCATTTTTAAAACTTTAAAGAGGAAGAGTAGAGGATTATAAATAGCATTCTCTTATAAAAATGATAGATAAAAAAGAATTTGTAGAAAGTTTGGCAGATTATTCATGAATAGTTAAATTTGAAATAGGAACAAGGATAAAAATAGTTGTAAAAAATGGAAATGTCAGCTTTCCATTATAAGTAACTTTCTCCATTAATGACATTGGAACACTCACATTTGGACTCTAGTCCTTAATGTGCTAAATGGAAAAAAATGTAAAGAGTCCTAAATAAAAGAGAAGACAAAACAGATGAGTAACATCTTTTGTGAGTCAATTCTACAGTTTCAATAATATTTCAGTTCTTTTAATCAGACCCATAATTATATACTCAGCTAACAAAGTGGAAGCATCAAGACCAATCAGAACTTTCAACTGTTTGCTTCTACCACAGTGGCTATTTCCCCCTACAACCCTCACTGTTTTAGGTGGGGATCAATAAATTTCTTTCAATTTGGAAAAAATACATATCAGAAATTGAAGCTTTGTGTACATTGAGAAATTAGTTCTTAAGATAACTTGAAGAGGGGTTATTCTGAATAAATGAGAAAAATCATATATGGTAGCTACTAAAAATCAGCAATGAAGAGAAGGTGAACTAGCAACTTATATGACTATGTCCTAACTTCTCCAGAATCTTTGTGAAGGTAATTTACATATCTATCCAGCATAGCTTTGATAAAATATAAGAAGAGAACAAGAAAGTACCATATCCTTTATTTCTTTGCTAATTCTAGAACTTTAGTCAATTCTAGCTGTCTGGGCTGTCTAGTAGTAGTTCTACTTATAAATTAAAAATAATTTATTGTGAAGTTTCTTCAGTTATGGCTGTATACATAAATATAAGATATAACCTTGAATTTCTATCATTAATATTAAAGAGTAAGTCAACATTTCATGTGAAATGCCTTCAGTGAATATGCCCTTTGTACATGGTTTATGCTTACAAACTCATTCAATTATTTAATTACCCAATTACCTGCCATCACTTACAAAGCAGGGATTAGATTAATAATACTATGGTTTATTTCAAACAAACCCATACATTAAATAAGGTTGACATAGTTTCAGTCTAACCTTGAGCACAGCATTTAGGCTAGCTTTCAGCACCTGGCTTTGAATGAGTTGTTTCCATTTCTGTTTTTTTCTTCCTGTCTTTTAAATTTATTTTTTATTATCTTTCAGTATTTGCTGCATTTTTCCATACTTTCATCTACTTTCACCCCCACCCCACTACCTAGGAATTTGCTCCATAGTAAACCAAGCAGCTTAACTAAAGATTGTGGCTAAAACATAGTTGCATATCCCAGATACACAGGGAGGGAGGCAATCTCAAGTCAAAAAGAGGTATGGTACCTATAGAAACCTAAGTATAGGACAACTGTTCAATTCACCCCACGCAGTTGCCATAGCAGCCATTCTGTCTGGAGGATTGGTTGGCACCTAGATGGACCCAATTTCTCTGGCATTTGGAGGGGAGGGTGAGAAGAATGCACTAATAGGGAGGCTGGGCAGTAGGAAATTGCTTTCCTTTGTGTTAGTTGTATTGGTCCAACCTTTTGGGCATTTTAAAGATTGCTTTTGTTAACTGGAGAATGATAAAGGCAGCCTTTGGAGGGGGGGACTAGGAGAGTGAGTGGACCCAGGAGGGGCAGCAAGCAGGGCTAAGAGAACAGCTGAAATGTGGTGGACCCAGCAGTCCTTTTGTTTTGTACCATCTGTGTGTTGTGGTTTTGGGAGGAGAGCCAAAGAAACGAGCGGTTACCTGGATTGTGCGGCTCTAAGCTGCGGAGCAGGGAGCCCCTTCTGAAGCCGACACAAAGCCTTCACAGAAAATGACAGGCTCATAATAGCCTGGCAAAGAAAGCGCTTGAACATTTGGCTTTATGAATATTGAGTAAAAATTCCTAAAATAAATTATGAAAATTACTCAAGTAAAGGAACATCTGAATCCCATCTCAAGCCTAGGGCCATTAATTTGTAATGCAGGGTATGATAATAGCTGTATAAATGTTGGAGATTGTCGAAATACTGGTGAAAGTTTGTCAGCCTGCTAATGATGGTACTACTTAGTATTATTTTTAAACAGCACCAAATGCCTAGAACTCCCAACCATCTTAGGATATGGAAGACAATCAAACACATGTATAAAATTAAAATTAACTCAGCCTGATTCAGTACCTCTACAATGGCAGGATTCAAAAAGCAAATCTCACACACACACACACACACACACACACACACAAGATTTGGGGGAAAATACTGAATTAGAAAATGTTATCTTTGGTATATATCTATCTTGTTATTCAATTGTTTTCAGTTATATCTAACTCTTCCTGACCCCATTTGGGGTTTTCTTGGCAGAGATACTGGAGTGATTCACTATTTCCTTCAATAACTCACTTTATAAAGAAGAAAGTTAGAACAGGGTTAAGCGACTTGCTCACAGTCACACAGCTAGGAAGTGTCTAAAGCCAGCTTTGAACTCATAAAGATGAGTTTTCCAGACTACAAGCTCACTACTCTATTTAATGTACCACATAGCCGCCTTCAATATTTCTTATTTGCAAATCATTAATATTCTTATGTTCTATGTTACTTAAAAAGGTAAAGCCAACCATGGACAAATCCAATGCCTTGGATAGTTTTGAATGAACATGACAAGAATCTGTCAGTCAATAAGAAACAAAGGTCCTAGTATAATATTGTGATCCAGACTGATGGTGTCAGTTAAGGGACTTTGCCTTTTTAAGAGAAACATTTGGAAATCATTTAGCTGGTATAAATTTTTCAGGTATTAAATTTTCTGTAGGGAGATTGGACTCTAACGATTCTCCCAATTCTAATTTTTTTTAATTTTTTTTTTTTATCATGTCTGATTCTTTGTGACTCCATTTGGGGTTTTCCACTAGAGGAGTTTGCCGTTTCCTTCTTCTATTCATTTTATAGATAAGGAAATTGAAGTAAACAGGGTGAAGGGACTAATCCAGGGTCATACAGCTAGGAAGTATCTAAGGCCAAATTGGAACACATGAAAATAAATCTTCCTGATTATTCCAGGTCCATGACCTATCCATTGCACCACTTTACTGCTTTGCTCTAAAACTTAAGTTCCTGTGAAATTGAAGTTTAATGGGCCCCTTGTTCAGAATGGAGAAAAAGGGAAGTTAAGTATTTATTATAGATCTACTATGTTCCAGATATCATGCTAAACTGTTTTTTAAAATACTGTCTTCTTTGGTCTTAAGATAACCTTGAGAGATAAGTGCTATTATTATGTTTGTTTTATATTTGAGGAAACTGAGGCAAACAGGGTAAGTGACTTGCCTAGGGCCACAAGACTTATAAATATCGAAAGTCAGATTTGAACTCTAATCTATCCCCCTGTTCCACTTATTGTCTAGGGGGTTGAGTGGGTAGATTGCAAGATCCTGTGTTATTGAGAAGGCAGATATCCATGGATTCCATGGATTGGAGGTATTATTTTTAAAATACAAAAGAAATTAAATAGCTGTAAGTACAATGTGATAAAAATTTTTTTCTTTCTTTTTTCTTTTTTGAATGCAGGAGAGATTTGTTTTACTTTCTTGCAAGAATGAAAACCTAGGTGAGTAAACACTCCTTGGAAACTCCAAAGGCAGCATTTTATTTCCTATCCTGAAGCATATTATAATGAGGACATTATAATTAATGATTTCTCATCAATTGGATGTTACTGAAGTTAAACAAAATGAATTTTTACCTTTTATTACATAACCAGCCACTGCCTCCAAAGAGTTTACATTCTAGAAGGAGGAAGATAACAGTGGAGGGCTAGAGCAAAGAATAAAAGATTCTTTTCTAATCTCAGACCCCCATCTTTTTGTGGAAATCAAAGAAATGTCCATTCATTTCTCACAATTTTCCCATTTTTGTGATAAATTTTCATGAGTGATTTATAGAATCTGTCTCATAATTGTATCATATTACTTTAGTGAGAAGATGTCATCAGGACATCCCTCCCACCTACCTCTTCCCTCCTCTCCAAGAATCCAACTCCCCATTCAACTCAATTCAGTTCAGGTACATCCATAGTTATGCAGGTCCAGTTCCTGGACATCTGCTCTGTCCTACCTTCACTTTCCAAACTTTTCTCAGTTATTAAGAATCAAATTAAAACATTGGCATTGCTTTTACTAAAGTAGGGGGTCTAATGGTGTAGGGCTTTATGGGTCCATTTAGAATTCCTTTGCTTCCTAATTTCATCCTGGCTCAGCCTAAACTCCCTTCCCTGAACAGCACTCCGCTTCCCACATCCTCATCCCTGTAAATCAATCCCTCTTGTTTCTCTAACCCATGTTCCCCTATCTTGCCACTGATTCAGAGTCCTTCCGGAACCACTGTTCTGTTGTTCATAATCTGCCCTTTGTTTTAGACCTGTGCTCTGCCCTTTCCAAATTACTAATAAATAATAAAAAATAATAAATTTGCATTTATTTGCATGTATGTATGTTGTTTTCCAATAGCATGTAAGCTCCCTGAGGATAGATCAGTATCATTTTGTCTTTGTAGCCCTACCTAGCATGTAGTAGGTACATTTAAAAGTTTGTTGAATAGAAATAAGAAATAAGTATTTATTAAGCATGGTATATACAAGGAACTGTACTAAACATCAGTCCTCAAAACATCTCTGAGAAGTAGATACAATTATTCCCATTTTACAGATGAGGAAACCAAAGCAGGTAGGAGTTAAGTGACTTGTCCAGGATCACACAACTTACAAAAGTCTTATTTTAGACTTCAACTCTGGTTTTCTTGACTTGGCTTCTGGATTCCAACCTCAGCTCTTCATGGGTCACCTAGGAGCCTCAGTAGAGTGCCTATTATGTGCTCCACTCTGCAACTGGACATACAAGGACAGAAAAAGCAAACTCTTTAGCTTACATAGTACTGGGGAGTAGTGGTAATCATGATGGTGGTGGATATCACTTGTACTTGTTATTGAGCCGTTTTCATTCCTGTCTGGCTCCTCATGACCCCATCTGGCAATATTTTTGCCAAGAAGAAATTTGCCATTTCCTTCTCCTATTCATTTTACAGATGAGGAAACTGAGGTGAACAAACTGAAGTGACTTGCTCAGCATCACACAGTAAGCGTCTGAGCCAGATTTGAATTCAGGAAGATGAATTCCTGATTCATAGTCTGACATTCTGTCCACTGAAGCACCTAGCTGCCATAGTTTGCACACAGATAAGTTAACACACAATAAATTCAAAGTTGGGGAGGGAGGGAGGTGTAATTAAGACTGGGGAAATCAGAAAAAAGACACTTAAACTGAACCTTGAAGCAATCTAGGGGGTTTGAAGACTTCTTATTCCCCAACAAACTTCTCAAAGGACATAAGTCCCTTTGGGAACTGCTCTTTCCTGTCTTTTTCTTCAAAATCTGTCTTTGATGATTTTAACCAGGTTTCAAATGTATCCAGACATTTTGGAGAAGAGTAGGGTGTGGAAGAAATATATCAGGGGCTTAGGTGTAGGTTGGCCTTTGGCAGAATCCTCCTGAGACATTTCTGTTCCTGGGCAAGGCTTTTCCAGGCTTTACCAATGACCTGTCTTCACCCAAGTGCTCTTGAGCACTGAGGACTGCAATCTAACCATTTGTAAAATTACTTCCTACTTAAATGTTGCCTGACAGTCATGTATGAACTAATATATATCAAATGCCCCACATTCTTTCTCTAGATATAGATTATGTCTTTCAAAGTATTGTTGTTCACAATCCCTTATGGGCCTAGGAATTCTGACAAATGCAATATATGGAAATTCAAAATGCTTTACAGAAAACTTGTGCAAATGCAAAAAGTATTTATTATAATAGTTTTCGGAGGACAAAAGGCACATAATTGGTTCCTCCCCACTGAGCACTAGATAAAAAATAAGATTATAAATAAATGCTTTGTCTAAGAGTTATTTTTTTTAACCTGTGGTTCCCTTAATCTTGACAGTCTTTGCATAAACTTATCATGCTAATCAAGTTATATGAATTTGATTTCAAAGGAAAAACAGCTTCTCTCGGAAGGAAAATAGGCTGTCTCTCCTCTGAGTAAACAATATTCCACTGAGAACAATGCTCTTTAATTTGGTAACGTGTCTTTTGTGCCATCTGCAGCACTAAGCAATTTTCAGTGCTGCAATAATAATTGAATTACAGAGGGAAATTGCAAAGAATAGAGGGGAAGGAAATTGATTGCTTAATTTTTATTAACCGAAAGGGAAAAAACTGGGGCTTCCTGCTATGATTCAAAATGAAACAAAGAGAAAAAGATGCAGAGATGGCTCCAGGTGGCAGAAGGACTATTCTGTGCTTACACAAACATAAGCAAAATCCTTTAGGGAGGAGAAGATATCAGACAGGAAAGAGAGGGAAGTAGAGACAGATGAAAGTACTCCCCCCCACCCCATAAAGAATGAGGACACCTGGAGGTTAAGGAGAAGGGGGGCAGGTCATGAATTACTGCAAAGAATAACAATTCAGCCCCCCTTCACTGACAGCTTGAATTCCAATGATCCACATTTTCACAATATAAAGTTATAATCTGTATTTCCTTTTCCTTTTCTAGAAGAGAATGACAGTGACTTCATATCTTTGTACTGCCAGGGAGGAGTGAGAGCCTCTCAGGAAACTGAAGGCCTATAAAACGTTTGATGAATTCATCAGGGTCTTTCCCGGATCTTGCTGGGCTGGCCAGGATCTCCTGCTGCCTGGGCTGCTCAAATATCCAAGTCAGTGAATGATGACATGGGGGCTGAAGCTGCTTGTGCTCTCTCTGGGGATGCTACAAGGAGAACCTCTTCGCCTTCCTGTGAAGTCAGTTTCCTTCCTCTCCCAGGAGCAGACCCTGGCCCAGATAACTGGCTAGTGACCCTCTCAGGCTAGCTGCCGTCAGGTGATCATTTTCAGATGTTTGATCTGTAGGTTGTAGAAAAGGAAACAGAATGGAGAGATGTCAGGAGATAGCACTGGCCAAGAAAAAGGCTTCACATTTATCCCCAAAGAAGAGATGTATTTTCTTTTCACTGGAGAGGTGGAGGATGATAGGTAACAAATACTATATATACTGTCAGGATCAATTGATAAGATTGTTAGTTTTATTGAACTTTTTTCTTTCTCTTTTCTTTCCTCCTTTTTTAATATGTGATTACTCAAGAAATTTTTATAAAAAGATAAGATATGAACAAAATGTTTAATATTTTAAAATAAAGTAAACATGAAAAAGAAGCAAATGTCATTATCACCAACATTCTTGCAAGTAATTGCATTCCCATCCTCCAGCGCAGAGCCACGGTTTTTATTATTCACAGAGCTGAATTCAAGGTTCAGTTTCTCTTAACAGAGTAACTTCTGAGAGTTTCAGAGAATGCTAAAAAGTCTTGTATGAACTGATGCATAGTGAAACGAACAGAACAGTTTATACAATGATGATACTACAAAAGCAGACAAGTTTGAAAAACTTAAGAATTCTAATAAGAGCTGTGACCAGATGCTGCTCCAGAGGACTGATGATGAAGCTTTCTATCCAAGTCCTGACTGAGAAGGAATAGGTTCATGGTGTAAAATGGAACACATTTTTTGGACATGACCAAAGCAGCAATTTATTTTGCTTGAATATGTGTATTTGTTACAAGGATTTTTTTTGTTTTATATTAATAGAAGGGGAAAAACAATATATTTATGTTCATTGAGAGAACAAAGAGGCAAAGACAGGGAGATAGAGAAGGAAAAGGGGAAAGAGAGATAGAAAATGAAAGAGAGACAGAACAGCGACAGAGAGACAGAGACAAGGACAGACAGAGAGAGAGAGAGAGAGACAGACAGACAGACAGAGACAGAGAGACAGAGAAAGACAGAGACAGCAACAGAGAGACAGAGACAATGATAGAGACAATGATAGAGACAGAGAGAGACAGAGAGAGACAGAGAGAGTGAAAAAGAGAGCCTACAAAGGGAAAAAAAGACTCCCTAGAAAGATCCAATTCCATGAACTTTCTGGCAAACACCTTGATGCTGAGAGAGAAATTCAGGGCCTTCTCTAACTAAAAGGTGTGTTAAATTAATTCATACCACAGTTGTGAGCTTAGAGTGTTCACTAATGAAATGGAAAAGGCCACAAATCATCCCTTGCTTTCCCTAGAGAAAACACAGGAAAGAAAGTTTATAGAAACATTCAACTAATTAAAGGAAGTTGTTTTCTTACATTTAAACTCTAATTTGGAGAATGTCTGGCTACAAAAGAAGAATCCCCTAAACTATTAAGGTGGATGATGACAATTCCATGAATAGCAAGGAGAGTCATTGTTCCTTAAATTCCATTATTTTTTTTTAAAGTAATGACTTTCTTAATTGCTCATGTTACTAAAATCACTGAGATTAAGCCTATAGACAGCGTTCTGGTTTCCAGCCCCAACTCTCCCATTATTGTTGTTTAGTAAGCCCACTTTTCTAGGTTAAATAACCTACTTTTCTAAAAGTAAAAGAGGCAATTGGATATTCTCCAGTATCTAGTGACCTTTGGAATACCCTTTGTTTGTGTAGTTCTTACTTATAAGCTGTATTCTAACTTCAAACATGCTTTTAAAATGCCTGCTACTTAAAGTTGCCTACAGCCAAATCTTCCCTGAAATGTTTACACCAAAGGAAAACATTGAATTTGTGGTCTGGGTTTTACCTCAAAATGTAATCTACAAATCCTGAATTCCTCATATTCCAGCTCCATCTTGAAACTTGAGTGATCTTGATCCTTTAATTATGAAGCCCCTAATAATCTTGATGACTTTGGTGGTAACACTGTTCTCCCTGTGGGACTCAGAATGGACAGGATTTCTGACTGCAGAATGCTTCTATTGCATTTTGGTTAACATTGGAGGACATGCATTCACCTAAATTTAGGTCCCCATATTGTGTTCTCCCAAAGGCAACTGACATAAATTCTACCTGTTAATAATGGTCCCTGACATTTCAGACAACTCTGTTTTTTAGCTTCCTTTCCCCCATGCTATTAATCAGATTCTGGACACTAGGAGATAAACAGGAGGATCAGAGGGACCTTAGAACTCATCTAGTCCCACCCCCTCGTTTTACAGATAGAAATGCCCTGAGAAGAAAAGTGGCTTTCTTAAGGTGGTGGGGGAGAGCTATGTAGCTAGTATCCGAGCCCAGGTCTTTGGACTCCAAAGCTAGCAATCTTTCTACCTTACCTCCTACCACTAAACTTGGAAGAATCATGGTCACTCTTTCACCAGAATCCTTCTCTTTCTTCTCCTGAACTGCATTGCTAACCTGAAGAATTCTCTGCCTTTAAAACCCTCCTCTCTCTCCTTCCAATTGATGGCTCCTTCCAAGGACCTCTATCTGAGGATGCCATGTCTCACCTTAATCATACTGAACCCTTTCTTTGGACTTCTTCTTTATCTTAACCAGCTATATTATTGTCTTGCTCCTCCTCCATCCAATTTAAAACTTCTTTTATGTGCTGTTTTCCCCCAGTGGAAGATAAAGATTGACTTGCTTACATAAATGTGTATCTCCATCGCTTATCCAGTACCTGGCACATAAGTTTTTAATAAATATGTCTACTACATGTATACATATATTGTATTTAATTTATACTTTAACATACTTAACATGTATTGGTCAACCTGTCATCTGGGGGGAGAAGGAGGGGAAAAATTAGAACAAAAGGTTTGGCAATTGTCAATGTCGTAAAATTACCCATGCATATATCTGGTAAATAAAAACTATTGAAAAAATATAAAAATTAAAAATAAATATGTCTACTATCTGTCTGTCTATCTACTGGTCTATCCTCTCTCTCTCTCTTTCTCTCTCTCTCTCTCTCTCTGTCTCTCTCTATCTCTCTCTCTCTCTCTCTCTCTCTCTCTCTCTCTCCCTCTACTTCTTTCTCTCCCTCTCCTTCCCTCCCTCCTCTCTGTTTCTCCCTCTCTCATTCTCTCTCTTTATCCTCTCTTTCTTTGTCTCTGTCTCTTTCTCATTCTATGTTTTTCCCTCTTTGCATCTTTCTCTCTCTCTTTCTCTCTCTCTCTTTCTCTCTCTCTCTGTCTCTCTCTGTCTCTCTCTCTCTCTCTCTCTCTCTCTCTCTCTCTCTCTCTCTCTCTCTCTCCCTCTACTTCTCTCTCTCCCTCTCTCTCCCTCTACTTCTTTCTCTCCCTCTCCTTCCCTCCCTCCTCTCTGTTTCTCCCTCTCTCATTCTCTCTCTTTATCCTCTCTTTCTTTGTCTCTGTCTCTTTCTCATTCTATGTTTTTCCCTCTTTGCATCTTTCTCTCTCTCTCTTTCTCTCTCTCTCTGTCTCTCTCTCTTTCTCTCTTTGTTTCTCTCTGTCTCTCTCTCTGTCTCTCTTTCTCTCTCTCTGTCTCTCTGTCTCTCTCTCTCTCTCTCTCTCTCTCTCTCTCTCCCTCTACTTCTCTCTCTCCCTCTCTCTCCCTCTACTTCTTTCTCTCCCTCTCCTTCCCT
Source organism: Sminthopsis crassicaudata (assembly GCF_048593235.1). Taxonomy (NCBI): domain Eukaryota; kingdom Metazoa; phylum Chordata; class Mammalia; order Dasyuromorphia; family Dasyuridae; genus Sminthopsis; species Sminthopsis crassicaudata. Next base: position 579,501,275 of record NC_133617.1, on the reverse strand, counting down.
CCCTCCTCTCTGTTTCTCCCTCTCTCATTCTCTCTCTTTATCCTCTCTTTCTTTGTCTCTGTCTCTTTCTCATTCTATGTTTTTCCCTCTTTGCATCTCTCTCTCTCTCTTTCTCTCTCTCTGTTTCTCTCTCTCTCTGTCTCTCTCTCTTTCTCTCTCTGTCTCTCTCTCTCTGTCTCTCTCTGTCTCTCTCTCTGTCTCAATTTCTCTCTCTCTCTCTCTGTCTCTCTGTCTCTGTCTCTCTCTCTCTCTCTCTCTCTCTCTCTCTCTCTCTCTCTCTCTCTCTCTCTCTATGCTATGCATCTATCTACTTACCTATCTATCTATACATCTTTCTGCCAGGTTTCCTATCACTTTGCTTAATTTTGTTACTGTTTAACTGTTTTCAGTCATTTTCTACTCTTGGTGACCCCTTTTGGAGTTTTCTTGGCAAAGATATTAAAGTGGATTGCCATTTCCTTCTCTGGATCATTTCACAAAGGAGGAAACTGAAGCAAACAGGGTTAAATGACTTGCTTAGGGTCATAGCAAAAGTCTGAGAACATATTTGAACCCAGATATAGGAGACTCCAAGCCTAGCACTATATCTACCATACTATCTATCTAATCATTTCCTAGCATTTTTTGAGGTTTTACCCAGTTTTTTTCAAGTCCCATAATATAAATTCTTCAAGGCCAGGGAGTGTTTTTGCTTTAACACAGTACATAGCACATAAGAGTTTAATAAATACCTACTGGTAAATTTATCATGAATGCCAAAGGAATCAAATAGTCCTGCACCAATCAGCCTTGGGTAACTGGCCCAGGAGGCAAAAGGACCTCTAATTGTTGGGCTTTTCCTATTAGGCATCTTTCCTATAGCCTATGGGAGCCTTTTTTGTGAGAATCAGGCACCTTAGAGACAAAAATATCCTTTTTAAAAATCTCCTAATGCTCCTTTTCTCTAACCCTGGCAGCATTTTCCAATTAGTCAGGCTTCTGAGTAGGTAACCAATCTGATTTCCTTATCCCCTGTGCATCTCATATAGAAGAAAGCTGCCTGGTTAACTAAAAAGAAATACTGAAGAGCTGGTCAGCTTAGGAGTTGCCCTGTGAGCTTATATCCTCTTGATTTACTTATTTCTTCCTCCTGCCCCTCAATTAAGATTTCCACACTAAATGTCCTATGTGTTATCCGCCAGCAAACTGGTTTTTAATAGACCATGTAAGTTGGAATTCATATCTTAGAATGACGTTTTTTACAATGCATGGAACTGTCCAGATAGGATAACTATCAGCTAGCTGAGCTTCCCAGTCTTCAAAGCAATGTAACATTCCCCCAGGGCTATTTCCACAAATGAGGCAGTCCACAGAACACAGAGAGCAGCATTTATGTGGCCTGAGAGTATAGATTTATGAATCATCAGCTCTCATGGACTTCTCCTTTACAACATCTTGTCATGAGAGACAATGATGCATTGCCATGTGTTCTCAGAGAAGATGCTAGCCCAGCACTCTCAGGAAGCTCACGTCTGTGCATCCGAGGGTGGAATTTGGCCTCCAAAGTTATAAGAAAACAGTAAAGTGATTATGCTACAGTCAAATATTTTCCAAGCATTCAATATATCTGTCTGTATCGTGGGAATAGAGAGGAGCTTTCAGAAGAATGTTCAAAGACAAATCCTGAGACAGGCTGTGATGTAAAGCACTCATATACTCTAGCATCCCTGGGAATCAAATCCCCAAGAATAGTGGGACCACAAAACCACCCACTTCACAAGAGACTGAGCCAAAAAAGTCAGGATAGGTTTAATGAAAAATTCCCAACTTTGGTGAAATTTTATTTCTGGCTTTTCCTTACTTGTCTCAAGTTATCTGGCAGAAGGCTAGAGTACATGGCAATCAATGGCTATTTGATGACTTATTGAAAGAAAAAGACCTATGAAGTATTGCTTAATTACCTTACATAAAGGACCTCCTATAATACTTGCAAGTAATTGGACTACAAAAGCATTTAAGTCATGGGTCACATGGATAGATAGGTCACAGAATCAGAGCTATAGAAATAGAAGAGATTTTTGAGACCATCTAGTCCAATCCATTCATTTTACAAATAAAAAAATTGAGACCTAAGGAGGCTAAGGTCAGCGAGAATAAGTATTGGAAGTAGAATTTGAATATAGGTTCTCTGATTTGAGACTCTGCAAAGCTCTTTCTACCACAATGACTTTTTTTTTTAATCTTCAAAGCACTTGTATTAAAGGTGTTTGTTTTTTAAATCAGTGGTTAAAATTCAAGGAAGTTTATTTGTGGAAGAAGGCAGTGGAATATATGGTGGAGAAGATCCTGGCCTGAGAGTCAGAGGAAATTGAGTGGTAGTCCTACTTCTTCTACTTCCTTGTCACAGAATCTTAGAAATTGAAGAGAAATCATGAAATGTATGTATACAACACCTTCCAGAAGGATGAACAGTTTCCCCTTCTCTTTCAAAGATTCTCTATAATCAATCATCCAGGCTCTGTTTAATGATCCCCAGTGATGAAGATCTCACTGCCTTATTATACAGCCTTTCTATTGGGGGACAATTGGACTTATTAGGACATTTTTCCCTTTATAGAATTAAAATTTTACTTTCAAGTTAATGATTCTTTTCTCAGGGCACAAACAAATAAACAAAAAAGAAAGTCTAGTCCTTCTTTTCCAGAGCAACTTTCTAAACATTTGAGGACACTAGCCTTGTCCCACAAATGTGAAATTATTCACATGTGTAAAATGTCTTTTTTTTTGCTTTTGATTTTCCATACTTCTTTGTTATAGGGGAGGCTACTAGGTATACAATGGATAGAGCTTCTGCTTGGAGCCAGGAAGATGTGAGTTCAAATCTAGTTTCAGAACTATATTAGCTGTGTTACTCTGGGCAAGTCATTTATCTCTGTTTACTCCACTTTCTCAAATGTAAAATGGGGATGATAATAGCACCTGTTTTCCACATCCATAGGATCAAATGAGATAGTATCTATAAAATTCTTAGTACATATTAAGTGCTGTTTAAATGTCAGCAATATTATTAGTGTTAATATTATTATTACTATGGAGGAAGGAAGGCAGGAAGGGAGAGAGGGAGAAAGGGAGGAAGGAAGGAAGGAAGGAAGGAAGGAAGGAAGGAAGGAAGGAAGGAAGGAAGGAAGGAAGGAAGGAAGGAAGGAAGGAAGGAAGGAAGGAAGGAAGGAAGGAAGGAAGGAAGGAAGGAAGGGGAAGGGAAGGGAAGGGAAGGAAGGAAGGAAGCAAGGAAGGAAGCAAGGAAGGAAGGAAGGAAGGGAAGGAAGGAAGGAAGGAAGGAAGGAAGGAAGGAAGGAAGGAAGGAAGGAAGGAAGGAAGGAAGGAAGGAAGGAAAGAGGGAAGGAAGGAAGGAAGGAAGGAAGGAAGGAAGGAAGGAAGGAAGAAAGGAAGGAAGGAAGGAAGGAAGGAAGGAAGGAAGGAAGGAAGGAAGGAAGGAAGGAAGGAAGGAAGGAAGGAAGGAAGGAAAGAAGGAAAGAAGGAAGGAAAGAAGGAAGGAAAGAAGGAAGGAAGGAAGGAAGGAAAGAGGGAAGGAAGGAAGGAAGGAAAGAGGGAAGGAAGGAAGGAAGGAAGGAGGGAAGGAAGGAAGGAAGGAAGGAAGGAAGGAAGGAAAGAAGGCAAGCTAACATGTTTCATCATGACAATTGCCATTATTCTAAGATATCTCCTAATGAATTTAAGTCCCCAAAACTTATAATGTCTTGACCTTCTTATATATGTGTTTCTAAAAAAAATGCTTGTGTCTGTGTGTGCCTATGTATGTGTACAGAGGTGGTTGCTGTTTGACCTTCATTTTAATATTTTAATATATTGCAGATTTTAGTCAGTATAAAAGGACCAGGGTATAATCCATTTTGTTCTTACTTCCTTTTTTAATTGTAAAGATTACTTTTCCCAAAAAGACAAGAAAGTTGTGAAGGGATTGATGGGGTCTAGCATCTCTTGACACAGCTTTTTAACTAAAGGCATAAAGTATTCTATTCATGGAGCTAGGATCTCCCTCCCCCAATCTGGTAGATGTCTGAGGCCATGTAATTTAGTGCATCCTACCCTATATCACATGGGTTTACGTGCCAAGAAAAAGAGTCTACATCTATAAAAGCAAGTGCCTTGTTGCATATCCTCTCTATTTCAGGGCTAAGTAAACCTTCTTTTGTTAACTTGTTCAATGACATCTCTTAAAATGCAACCTGAAGCAAGATACTGGGAGCAGGCCAGCCTATAACAATCAGGCTATCCACTTGCTCACTCTCTGCTTCTCTGTCTTTGTCTCTACCCCTCTCTGTCTCTGTGTGTGTCTGTGTATGTCTGTTTCTTTCTTTCTCTTTATCTCTTTCTCTCTCTCTCTCTCTCTCTCTCTCTCTCTCTCTGTGTGTGTGTGTGTGTGTGTGTGTGTGTATGATTATCTGTTCCTGTCTCTTTCCTATTCATTTCTGTTGCTTTTTTCTAATCTCTGACTCTTTCTCTATCCCCTACATCTCTGTATCTTTTTCTCTATGTCCTCTCTCTCTCTTATGTGTGTGCATGTGCACAGAGCTGCCAGACCATATTACTTCTTTTTCTGGCTAGATTTATCTTTTATGCGACTAATGTGCAAGTTATTATTGGTGATTGTACTGCAGTGTACTGTATACCCACCACTGGAGTCACCAGTACTTTTGGATTTTTCTAAGATCCTAGTATTTAATGATTTGCAACCAGGTAGCATAAATAAAAAGATACTGGTATTAAAAATACATGGACTTTTATGGCAGAGATCATTGAGAACTCTGGTCCAGTCCACAAAGCCAATCTAGACCATACTCTTATTCCAATTCAATTCTGTCCCCAGTTCATCCACACGACTCTGTCCAGCATTTATATGTCAATGAGTGAGTTACACTCACTCACAGAAGATATAGACAGGCTATGTCTATACCAAGAAGGGAAATGAGATCACAGATTCATCTCCAAGTATTCATACCCACACACTTGAGAATATATGTATGCATGGATGTGTTTGTAAATAATTTCACTTCCAAAGGATCAGCAGAAAGGTTTGACCTTCCTGATACAAATCAAAATCTCTTAGTGTTGAGGGTTGTCTTTCTTTGTATCCCCAGCATCTAACACAGTACAGTGCTTGGTACATAAAAGGCACTTATTAAATATTTGTTGACTGACTGACAAACCTTCATGAGTTGCTGTGGCCCAAAATATCCATCACTTAATAGTCAAACGTTTGGTAAGTCTTTCTAAGTTTAACTAGACTGATGCTCAGACGACAGCCCCGTACTCAGAGCCTTGTCAGAGGTCTGGAATACTTGACAGAGATGGGCTCTACTGGTCTAGTGTCATAGAACCTTGGATGATATCATCTATCTATTTAATATCATCCTCTAACATCAGAGGAGGATATTAATGGAGAATACATGTATAGAGGAAGATGCATGACTATGAGATCAAATACACAAATTCATAGGCAGATGTACATAAAATTAAAGGATTTCTTTGCTACAATGAGGGTGCAGTTGAGATTGTGTAGCAAAAGTGGGAGTGGAACCAATCAGCATAGTTGTAAGACTTATACCAGCTCTTTTTATCACAGCAGAGACCACAGTGGAGACCAGTAACGAGAACTGATAAGGAATGAGTAGCAATAGGACCAAGTAGATGCTAGAATTATAAAATCCAAAAGCATAGAGCCATGGCATCAAGGAATTTTCCCTTCATTGTACTATATAACTTATATAGGTTATACAGTATTTTCAGCACCTCTTGTGAGAGGGATACCAAGCCTTTTTCATGGCTGTTCATCTATATTTGGGATTCACCATTCACAATGTCAGGACCTCTCTAACCTCTGGAATTCACCTATGGTTCTAAGAAGCTGTAGCATGTGCAATAGCCATACCCCCATAAAACTGTCTCAGCAGACAGGCTAAACCAGATGCAAAACTCATCAGTGAACTGGGTGGGTGGGGGGTGACTCCAAGCATGTGAAGACTTCCATGGGGGAAATGGGCTGATGAAAACAATTTGTTCCAATGGTCATTGAAGGTGACTGAAGCAGGCACTTTAAAAGCTTAAAACCTAGTCATCAAAGATGCCAAAGGATTCATTGTATCCGAGGCTATTGCTGGTCATTCTGACTTTTGTTTTGCCACTGGACTTCAGTGACTGAGAGAATGAGGCCGTTGACTTTGTGCAACTCTGTCTCATTTAAAAACACAAGTCAAAAAATCACTCCATGTTATTGGTCCTCTTTTTTTAAAAAAGGGCAAACCACAAAATATATGGCCAGGAGTTTCTAAGGGTTTGGGGATAGGGAATGACAATAGTTCTAATGACTCTAATCCCTTTTTTCTTGCTCTCAGGAGACTATTGCAAATCAAGAAGACTATTTGTACAATAGGCTGCATATGTGGTTCAGCAACAAAAGAAGAGTTTTCTTAATTGTTCATGGTCCAGATATAAAATTTTGTATTTTAATTGGGTTCCTGGACAAAGCTTGTCCCATATTCAATGCTTTTTTGAGCTGAATGCTTATATTGTCATTCATGGCCTTTTTCTTTTCTTTTAGGAACCTAGACATGAACTAAATGCTAATGTTTCTACAAGAAACCTAAGAATTCTTCAAGATCGAAGCCCTGGGTCTGATCCATATACATACACAAACATATGTACACACACATGCCTACAAATGAATATACTGTTGTTGTTTAGTGTTCAATTTTGTCTGGCTCTTCATGATAACCTCTTTTGGGGTTTTCCTGGCAAAAATAGTAGAGGGATTTGCTATTTCTTTCTCTGGGTCATTTTATAGCTGAGGAAAAAGTGGCAAACAGTGTTAAGTGACTTGTCCAGAGTCACACAGCTAATAAGTATTTGAGGTTGGATTTGAACTGAGGTCCTCCTGACTCCAGACCAAATACTCTATTCATTGAGCCACCTAGTTGTCCATAAATGAATAAATAAATTATATATATATATGTATATATATACATATATATGTATATATACATATGCAAATATATGTGTGAAGTGAATATATGTACATATATACATGTGCGTTTATGTTTACATGTGTGTGCTATAATATATACATATAAAGACATGTCTTATCCGTATACATGTATTTTTAATTAATTGCATTGAAATTAATTTTGCTTTTATATTTCTATAGCATCTCTTACAATTACTGGAGATATCTTGGTGCATTATAAAACAACTTCTGGCAATCATTGATCTAGTTGATTTTATCTTCACTTAGGAGACAGAAGCTGGAGTCTATGGTTTAGCACAGAAATTTCCTTTCCCTCCAAACTGAGGCAATTTCTTTCACTTCTCTGCACCTCATCTGGGAAGTGAGCTATTCCCTTCTACCATGCATGGATAATGAGAATATTAACAAACTAATGCGAAGAGGATTGAATATTGTTAAATTATATGTGGGTTTATAAGTGAGGTAAATCATTGGCAGCAGCCAACAATAGAGCCACTGAATGTGAGTCCTGATGCAATAACTTCCTTCTTTATGTAGGTCTTCCTACATAATGAAAAACTATATATCAGGCTTACAAAAAAAGACTAACTCTGCAAAAATTCTACATAACCTATAAAGTTTACATTGACTGCATGCATTGACTAATGCCATTCCTTCCCTCAGATTAAAGACATCTTCCTCCTTTACTGTGCTGCTGCATCAGCCACAAAAATCTGGAACCAAACCCCTTCAGGGTCTGTCCAAGCCAGAATATTCTTGTCAATGAAATGACAACCAATTTGGGATGGGAAGACTGGGTTCAGCTGCTAGACTTCCCACTGTCTTCTGCCCCTTGCACATACAGAGGTAACCATCTGCTCAGTGTTTCATGATGGGACCAGGAGGAAGAACATATTTCATAGCATCAGAGTGGAATGTGTGTCAGGTCTAATGGAGGTTCAGAAAGGGCAAGATTAAGGTCTGAGATACTTGAAATTCCCATCCAATAAAAGATTAAAATACTAATCAAATATGATTACCACCTAACAGTATTAAAGTATTAACTATAATACAACATATATATGTAATATAATAATATTAAAAACATAAATTTAAATCACACTCATGGTAAACTTGATGAAAAGAATAAAAACACATAACATGTGCCTGGTACTCTGCCTCAGTCAAATCACATCTGGCAAATTGTTCTTAGTTCTAGGCACTGCACGTCAGGAAGGATGTTGACAGCATCTAAAGGAAGGCAACAAGAGTAATGAAAAGCCTGGAAATCATGCTGTGGGAAAAATGCTTGAAGAAACAAGGTATGTATAGAAGAGTAGTCTAAGGAACACATGATCATTGTCTTCAAGAGATGGTTAGATTTATTCTGTTTTACCCTGGAAGAAGATCAAGGATTGATATGCAGAGAATACTTTTAAAAAAGAGAAAGGAACAGATGATTTGTCATGGAATGGATTGCCTTGAGAGATGATACATTCTTCCAACATTGAAATCTTCAAGTAAAGCTTAGCAGATGCAATGCTTAGTCAAAGATAGATCAGGAAGAGACGGGCTCTGAGATTGTTTCTAGCCCTGAGATTTTATGGCAATGGTTCTCAAACTTTTGTTCTCACTATCTTTGTCCTATTAAAAGCTACTGAGGAGTTGTCTAAAGAGTTTTTGTTTATGTTCATCATAATATATATATATTCATATGTATATATTTACCATAGAGACCTCCAGGATTCTCTGGACCATACTTTGAGAACCTTTGGTAGAAAATGGCCAGTATTAGCTCCTACCTTTAGAAATGATGCTTCCCCATTGCTTTTGTCCACCTGTTACAGAGATGTACATATGAAATCATCAACTGATCAACATTGTAACCCAAAATTACAAAAATTAGACATTGACTAATAACTCTTGATTAACCAATAGAAAAATCCCATGCACTAAAGAATAGAAACAGACACAAGTAGATATTATTAACCATCCAAGGACACTATTGTTTTATCAATAACCCACTGAGAGGTAATATGATAAAATAGCTGGAAGACTTGCTTTAGAATCAAGAAGACCTGGATTCATGATCAGATTCCTTATACCAGCTGTGTGACCTTGCCCATGTCACTTAATCTAAAAATGCCCCTAAGAAACTCTAGAAGACTTTAATTAGAAAACTGGCAAGGGTTCAGATTTGTTGTGAGTCTGCTTTGGCAAAGGGAGCTTCCTCTCTGTAAGTTCTTTATGCTAATAAATTCAAGTAGCCAAAGGGAAAAATATTATTATAACAGTAACTGGCATACATGTATGAAGTATCCACCTCAATTAACTCTATTGTGATACTTCATTATATATGGAGATAGCTGAGTCCTTAAAGGCTATTCTAGCAGAGGACAAGCCCTGTCAGGCCCTATTAGTCTGGACCAATCTAACCAAGGTCAAAGATTATTATTACGAATTTGGCCAAAGGAGAATGAATATTTTCATCCTATTTTGCTGTCTGTTTACTAAGGTATGGAAAATTTGAAATCTTTTTTGGTGGACTGACAAAATCACTTTCCTTCAAATCCTGAAATGCAGTAAGACCTTGTAAAGTCATTGTATTTATATTTATAAGTGCAGACAGGGCTTATAGGAGACGATCTTAGTAGAGGAGCTATTGCAAATCTTTTTAATTTCACAGTAAAAATTGTGTTCCTTAGGGTACAGGAATAACAATAACAAAAATTTACATACATGTGTAAATATATTCATATATGTACATGTGTATGTACTACAAATATACATACATATGTGTGTATATGTTCATCTATCTATAAAATGACTTGTTTTTCACAGATTTGTTTTGAGAAAAATATTTTTAAAACTACGACACTATGTATATGAATGACTGTGTGTGCATGTGTGTTTATAGCACTCTGTGGTAACAAAGAAATGAAAGGGAGTGGATATTCTTGGACAAAATCTATGGCATATGATTATAATGGAAGAACCTTACTCAAGAAATGTCAGACATGGGCAGCTAGGTGTTCCTGGGGATAGGGCACTGAAATTAGAATCAGGAAGATTTTGAATTCTACCTCAGATACTTACTAGGTGTAGGACCCTAAGCAAATCATATAAAGTCTCAGTTTCAGTTTTCTCATTTGATAACTGAGAATAGTAGCTGTTTCAGAGTTGGGTTTTTTTTCCTCAATGGTATTTTATTTTCCCAAGTACATGTAAAGATAGTTTTCAACATTCATTTTTGTAAGACTTTATGTTCCAAATTTTTCTACCTCCCTCACCTCACCCCTCCCCAATCAGCAAGCAATTTAATACAGGTTAAATATGAGCAATCTTTTTAAACATATTTCCATATTTGCCGTGTTGTGCAAGAAAAATGAGACCAAAAAGGAAAAAATCATGAGGAAGAAAAAACAAACAAATAAAAAAGTGAAAAATAATAAGCTTTAATTCCCATTCAGTCTCCTTCGTTCTCTCTCTAGATGCAAATGGTATTTTCAATCCCATGTCTATTGGAAGTACTTTAAATCACTGTATTTTTTGAGAAGAGCCAAGGTCATCACCACTGATCATCACATAAAGTTATTTACACTGTGAATAGTGTTCTTTGGTTCTGCTTACTTCACTCAGTATTAGTTCATCTAAACCTTTTTAGAGTTTTCTAAAATCAGGCTGCTTATTATTTCTTATTCTCCCAGAATTGTTGTGAGAATCAAAGGAGAAATATGGAGTTCTTTGTAGACTAGTTTTTTGTCTGCTATTATTACTGTTAGCATATGAAGAATTCAGACATGTTTGGGAAGATTCATATGAACAGATGCAGAGCAAAATAAACAGAATCAATGGGACAATATGGGGATTCCAAAAGTCAACAGAGTTTTTAAGCTATTAAAGCTTAAAATAGTTCTAAGACTTCTGGACTCTTTTCCTTCCCCCGTTCTCCTCCCTTCTTTCCTCTGCTATTGCACCCAGTAATTAAAATGAGGTCATCAAAAGGAAGTTGAAATCTGGAGTCTTAGAATAACCATTGAAGGTTCTGTAGAAGAGTTCATGAAATGGATCTTCTTTCTCATGGTCAAGAAGCAGAGGGCTATGAAACAAAATGATAGAGTACTGTATACACTTTCAGACATAGTTCCTATATGAGATGAGGCAGCTGATGGTAGAGGGCTAGACTAGTATCAAGTAAACCTGAGTTCAAATCTAGCCTCAGACATAGCATCATAGAATCAAGATCCTGTCCAAATCACTTAGCCTCAGTCTGCTTTAGTTTCCTCATCTACAAAATGGGGACCAAGATGGCAAAAACCTTTCAAGTTGGTTATGAGGCTCAAATGAGATAATATTTGTAAATTACTTTGAAAATTTTAAGGAACTGTGTAAATGCCAGCTTTATTATATGATGATAATTGTAATATTTTTGCTTGATGGTTTTTCTTCTTCACCAAGGAAATTTCAAGATTTTGAAGGTGGTGGCAGAAGTGTTAAAACACTGTAATATAGAGATAGAAGACATCAATAAAACAAGAACAGCAGTCTCATGCAGGAAATAGTCCAGATCCTTGTACCCATGCTTACGGGTGTTAAGTACTTTGCTCATGGTGATGGAGGTGTAAAGTGTTAAGAGTCAGAATTTTCCACTTAGATTTCCTTATGCCAAGCCAAGTATTCTTTCCAGTACTTGGCACAGTGCTGACACATCATTTATTCATTTGTTGTTATCATCCTTCATTATTGAAGAGGAGGACCAAAATGACATCACTATGTCAAGGTCAATGTATAATGTGTCCAACTGTGGACTGAGAAAGCTCTACCACAGATTTGGCACAAATAATCTATATCTGGCACATCATAGGCACTTAATAAATGTTTATTGGTTGACTCAATTTTCCACTGTGCCATTGCAAGCTCACTAGAAAGAGATCATGTATGTGTAGGCAATTAATATGTGCAGCTTTTTGTTTTACTTCATAGGGTATGAGTACATTGGTTGGCGTAGAACAGAATCCTCCAAGTAAATTAAGAGACAAAAAGTATCTAGAGAATCAAAGAAATGCAGAGCTAGATGTCATTGACAAGTCTCTTTTGAACACCCTGTAAGGATGTTCTATAATGAAACTATGAGGGACCTTAGTCATTTTATGGCGGCTGTGGATACAGAGGTTAAATATCAATCACAACTTTATGAGAACAGTTAGAGTATAAGATTTTCAGGTTAACGGAGAGAAATAGTCCTCATCAGAAGCCAGATCCATTTCTCTACTTGGTCTACTTCCCATTTTCCTTTGCTTCTTTCTAATAGGAGAATCAATTATAGGCACAGAATTCTGAATAACTAAACTGGATTTTTTTATTGAAATTAACTGCAAAAACTGATGCAGAACAGGGAAGGTTAGCCCTGGGAATATGCTGCATTTTTTATTCATTTTATCCAATTTTCCATGAGAGTGACTTAATTTTATGTTCTATAACTTTAATGCTGTTAAAGTGTTGGAATTTGATTTTTTACAATGCTATAATTTTAAATAGGATGTGAATTTCAATAATCCTAAGGGGATCCTTCCCTTCTTCTCTCTTCCCCCTAACAAATTAATTGAAACTGACTCTCCCTTTCCTAAGACTGAAGCTCTCAGCACCCCTCCTTTCTGCCTCACACTTCCCAATATGGGCAACCACAGAAAGAAACCATGTCCTCCACCTTGGGTGGGAACAATTAAGGAGAGGAAATAAGCTTTGAGAACAGGTCCTGGGAAGGTGCCAAAGACCAAGTCAGACTAAGTTCCAATTTTGCCCAGGGCCTAGGAGCATCAAACTATAGGTATTCAGAGAGTATGAATCAGACTTTTTCTCTGTTGACTGGGAATCTCAACAACTCTTTTCTTTCTTCCCAGGTCAAAGGCAGTTCCCAAAGTCAGCGTGTATTTCTATAGTCAATATAACCATGATATGACTCAGTCAAATCAAGTCAAGCCAGGTTTTCTTCAACAATCTTAATTAATTTATTTGTAGGTGATAATTATGTTTTCTGTTAATAAGACCAACCACGCTTATGTAGAGACTATTTGATATTATTTGAAGGATGCAGACCAGAGGTCCACTGGAACCTAAATACAGAATTTACCAATGTGCATTGGTGCTTAAAGGATGTGCTCCTTGGGTGAAGGCTCTTCTCCAGGACACCTTTTTAATAATATAAATAAATACGCCCTTTTAAATATTTTATAATGAATTAGAATGACCTACTCACCTGATTGATAGGTCCTTAGAAGAAAACTGGGGACATATACATTTTGATGGGTATATAGAAAAAATGGGATCCTTCTTGAATATGGAGAAGTATATAGAATGAACAATCCTGAATTAGAGGTCCAGCCATTTAATCCTCACAATGTTTTGATACTATAAAACACTATTATTTTTCCTATTTTAACTATAAGAAAATTGAGGCTAAAAGAAGTTAAGTAGCTTGCTCAGGATCTCACCCACAGTTAATAAGTATCTAAAGCAGGATTCAAACTCAGATTTCCCTGACTTCAGATACAATATTCTATTGGTTACATCATCTAGCTGCCTGTATGTTTTGCCAGAGCCAGCTATAACTTTCCTCAGTACCACAGATTCAGAGTTAGAAGGAATCTTAGAGATCTCTGATTCCAAAGCCTTTATTTTGCAACTGAGAAAACTGAGGCAAATAGAGATTATGTGACTTGCCCAGAGTCACACAGCTAATTATTGTCTGAAAGAGGATTCAAATTAGGATTTTTTTTTCACTCTAAGTGCAGAAATCTCTCCCTAAATCATGCTATCATCTTCCTTGAAGGTTGAATATATCCAATTTTTCTCTCACTTTTCTTTGGAATTGCACTTCCTATACTTTCTTAAAACAATGTTGGCTCCTGTCCTTTCACCTCGCCCCATGCAGTCAATAACTTTTATAAGGAGACACGCTCCTCAGTTAGCCAAGCACTACAAAAAATCAATCAGTCTCACTTCCTGCTTTTGCTGAGATGGTGTCCATGTCAGATGCTATTCTTTACATGTATTCTATTTATTATTCACCATAATTCTCAGTTCTTTCTTCCTAGCCCTGCTGAGTCTCTGCAACTCTGATATTTTTCTCCTACAAAAATATTTTACATTTGTCTTTTTGCCATCTCATTTCACTGGTTTCTCGAATTTTTCAAAACGCAAATTATATTTAAGTGTATTCTCTTCAGAAGAGTTTCTTTTCTGCCTTTTTCTTTTTGTCTCCATCAATAGAATGTTTGGATGCACTCTTCGAGCCATTAAAACCGATTTTCATTAGATTGGCACCTAATGGACTTTTGGGGCTGCCTGTCCTTCAGTACCTCCCCCTAGTTGACAGCAAATCACTAATGATTCTTCCCATGCAGTTTTTGGATTGCATATTCACTCTAAAGTCTGTCCAAGACCTATTCCAGGCATTCCCTTGTGAGATTGTTATGCACTATGTAACCAGTTTGTACAGGCTCATTTGGCAATTGTTAAACTGTCAATATCAGCATTTATCCCTAGAAATTGGTGTTACAAATCAGGGTTTGATTTATTTTTTTGTTGATTGTCCAAATTTCATAAAGTTAGAAAAATGTTAAAAGTATATCCCATGTGTTTTCTTTTTCTTTTAGAAAGTCAGAATACACATAAATGTAGCATTAAAGTTCATTTATTTGCTGAATATATAATTCTACCAATGGAAACTAGGTGATTATTTCTGCCTTCATTAATTAAAACTGGGGACAAGAGTTTTTCAGCATGGTGGATTAAAATGGATTGGCAAACAGGATTACTAATTTCCAATTTTGACTTGGCCAATTACTATCTAGTTGAAATTTGACAAATTACAGCCTCTCTGGGTATCAAGTTCTTCATGCCAAAAATGGGGGAATAGGGACATTGGACTAAGTGGTTACTAAGGTGCTTTTAAACTCTGTTAGTTTAGAATTCTTTCTTCTGCACATTTTCTAGAAAAATCATAGTTCCAGAGTCAGTGACTTGTACACAAGTGTACAGGTAGTAACTGGAAAAGATGGGATTTGAACTCACATTCCATGATTGAGTTTGGTGCCCTTTCCCTACAGCATACTGATTTTCTACATATTAACTATCCAATTATTTCATAGCATGTTAGTTTCTGCCGCTTTGTTTGAGGGCTTCTGGGAACTGAAGTTCTTCAATTATCAGTCCACACTGCCTAGACATGTCAGTTAATGTCAAGAAGCTTCCTTCCTGAGAAAACATAGTGTTTAGAGGGCCGTTATTGGAATTGGGAAGTTTGGGTTCAAGCCTGGCTTTTGACACATACTAATTGTGTGACCCTGGGCTAATCTCAAGCTCTCAGAATGCCTAGGCAACTCTCTTAGCTTTTAAATTATATATGAGCTGTCCCTCTGTGTTGGTGGAGGGAATTTTCACACTGGGATTTTTCTACATCAAAGAAATCACAAGTCTGACTGTTCCCCTCCAAAGTGGCCTTGGTTTCTTTCTAAAGTGAACAGCCAGAGCATCCCAAAGAAGTTGAATAATCACTGAGACTAACCATAATTTGACTAGTAACAGACATAGAATTCAACTGAAGACTTTGAGGCTGCCAGATGAATATAGCTTCATAAAAAATTCCTTCAATAGATAAGTTCTGAAATAATAATAGGTGATACTCACAAAATGCTTTAAGCTTTACAAAGTGTATTTAAAATTTCTTTCAAGTTCTACATGTATCTTGTAAGGTAAGTACTACTTAGGATAATTAAAGTAAAATGTTAGTATCTCCATATTATGGATGAGATGACTTGCTTGTGGTTATATTGCTGGAATCAGAAGCGGGTTCCAAATTCAGACCTTTCTTAATCCAAGTCCAGTATGTCACCAGCTAAAATTTACTGTCTCCCCTCCCAAATGAAATTTTCCGTGTCTCTTATCTAAGTCTTTCCACAAGCACATTTACCCATGTCCCTCTCAGTTGTTCCCTGTATGCATACCTATTACCCAAACTCTGCACATTTCATATTTAAAATCCTGCCTCCAGGACATTCTCCTAATTGGGCTGTGGGCCTAAGAGACCTGCCTGGCTATAGTCTATGGTAGGTTTCAGAGAAGCTAAGTGTGAGCTGAGCTCTGGCATCCTGCAGAGCCTGTGTGCTGAGCTAATTTATACTCAAGGGTAAAAATTAGGGCTTGTTTTTGGTCTCTGGCCAGACTGCAAGACTGAAGATGCAACTGGGAAAGAAACAGAAATATACATGGAACTTTCCCTACATTTTGGGGGAAAAATTATGGATAAACATGGGATTCTGTAACTATACTTAGAAGTGACTATTATTTTTAATGGTACAGGTAATTAATAGTAAATACCAAGACAAATGGCATTTATTAATGAATACACACACACACACACACACACACACATATATATGCATCATCTTAGTGCTAGAGATTCGAACAAGGCTAGCAGGGAGGGCATAAATCTCTACTGTCAGGGAACTGATAGTCTAATGGTAGGGAGGAGAGAACAGGACAACACACAAACATCTTTATATAAACAAACTTTATACATGGTAAGTTAGAGATAATAAACAAAAGGAAAACACTAAGATTAAGAAGGTTGAGAAATAAGACTCGTCTCACCAGAACAATATACTGGGCTTATTCTGGAGAAAAAATTTGAACCATATTCAAAAGTTGTCAAACTGCATAACAATGGTTCTACTGGGCTTATTTCCCAAAGAGATCTTAAAGGAGGGAAAGGGACCCACATGTGCAAAAATGTTTGTGGCAGCCCTCTTTGTAGTGGCCAGAAACTGGAAACTGAGGGGATGCTCCTCAGTTGGAGACTGGCTAAATAAGTTATGGTATATGAATGTTATAGAATATTATTGTTTTATTAAAAAAACAATCAACAGGATGATTTTAGAGAGTCCTGGAGAGACTTATATGAACTGATGCTAAGTGAAATGAGAAGAACCAGGAGCTCATTGTACACAGCAATAGCAATATTTTACGACAATTAATTCTGATAGATGTGACTCTTTCCAATTGAGGCCAGTTCCAATGATCTTGTGATAAAGAGAGTCATCTACATCCAGAGAGATGACTGTAGAAACTAAATGAGGATCACAACATAGCATTTTCATTCTTTTTGTTGTTATTAACTTGCATTTTATTTTCTAACTCATTTTTTTACTTTTTGATCAGATTTTTCTTATGCAGTATGATAATTGTATAAATGTTTTCACATATTGGATTTAATATATATATTTTAACATGTATAACAAATATTGAATAACTTGCCATCTGGGAGAATGGTTAGGGGGAAGGAGGGAAAATTTTGGAACACAGGGTTTTGCAAGAGTCAGTGCTGAAACATTATTCATGCATATGTTTTGAAAATAAAAAAATAAAATAAAAAAACAATATACTGGGCTTTCCTGATCAAGATATCTCTGTATAGACATGTCCACTTCTAAAACACAAAACAAGTTTTAACATTGCTGAGCAGTTGCTGAGGGTTTTGAAAGATTATCTTTAACCTAAATTACAATAGAATTCATATTTACTATGGTTTAACCAATCTTATTTTTTAATATAGCTTTTTATTTACCAGATATATGCATGGATAATTTTACAGCATTGACAATTGCCAAACCTTTTGTTCCAATTTTTCCCCTTCTTCCCCCCACCCCTTCCTCAGATGGCAGGTTGACCAATACATGTTAAATATGTTAAAGTATAAATTAAATACAATATATGTACACAAAGAATCAGATTTTGAAATAGTGAACAATTATCCTGTGAAGGAAACCAAAAATGCAGGCGGACAAAAATAAAGGGATTGGGAATTCTATGTAGTGACTGTTCATACTCATCTTCCAGAGTTCTTTCACTGGGCATAACTGGTTCAGTTCATTACTGCTCTATTAGAACTGATTTGGTTCATCTCATTGTTGAAGAGGGCCACGTCCATTAGAATTGATCATCATAAAGTATTATTGCTGAAGTATACAACCATCTCCTGGTCCTGCTCATTTCACTCACCATCAGTTCATGTAAGTCTCTCCAGGCCTTTCTGAAATCATCCTGCTGGTCAATTCTTACAGAACAATAATATTCCATAATATTCATATACCTCAACTTATTCAGCCATTCTCCAATTGATGGACATCCACTCAGTTTCCAGTTTCTGGCCACTACAAAAAGGCTGCCACAAACATTCTTTCACATACAAGTCCCTTTCCCTTCTTTAAAATATCTTTGGGTTAACCAATCTTATTAAAATAAAGTGATTTTTCAGTGAATCTAGCCACTAAGGAAAAGCATAAATATATTGCTATTCTTGCTTTTCTCCTTGACTTCTCTTGTACCCAAATTCTGTCATGTCTATGTTCATAAAAGCTACATTTTAGTACCTTAATAATACTGATTTATTGATTCTCTTCCTACACATTTGCTTATAATTTCAATTGTCTTTTTGTCTAGAATATTGCTTCATAAAATCCTTTGACAATCTGTTGAAGCCAACAAAAACAACAAAAGTGATGATGATAAGTATAATAATCATGATGATGATAAACTGACATTTGTCTATAAATTGTACATTAAAGTATGTGTGTATTAAAGTTTTCAAAGCATTTCACAAAATATCATCGCATTTATCTTCTCAACAATCCTGAAAAAGAGCTCTTACTATCTCCATTTTACAAATGAGGAAACTGAGGCAGAAAGAAATTGATTAACTTCTCCAAGCTCACATAGCTAGTAAGTCTCTAAGGCTGTGTTTGAAATTAAGTCTTTTTTACTCCAGGACCCCCTTTCTCACAATAATATTTTTCAATAATTGAAGGACATGCTACTTTCAAGTAAAAATTACTGGAAAAAATGATGTAATTTTGTTTTCCCACCTAAGTTCAAAAACCTCCTGAACCCTAACCACAGATCTTTTGGGGAATAAATGAACCCATGGTTAAGAAACCTTATACTAAATGCTATATAAGGTATCTTCTGACTCTGAGAATCTGAATGAACCAAGCAATAAAAAATAAAGCATTGGATTCATCAGTGATATCACACTCACCAAAAGCCCTCAACAAAATTTCTTAGATGATTAGAAATGACCAGGTCACTGAAATGTATACATAATTATAAATATATATGTATATACACACATACACACATGTGAGCATATGTGTGTGTTGTGTATATGTATATACAGTTATTTCCCCCAACACTATGTACATACTTGTATATAAGAAAAAATAATTTAAAATAAGGAGAGATTTTGTTTGAACATAAGAAATAACTTTATATCAGAGTTACAAAAATGCTTTACTGAAAAAGCTCTTTGAGGAAAGAGTACATAAGAATCTATTCTAGGTGTTTTAAATCCGAAACCAGATGCTTGTCACAAGTGGTGTTCCTAACCAATGATCCATCCTGTCCTTCTGACATATAGGCAATAGTTATGGCAGTGATTCTGTTCTAATCTGTACACTCGGTGGCTAATGTTGATGACTAAATTGATTTTTGCTAGCATCACGGAACAAATGTAACTATCTGTCATCTCTATCCATTGATTTTAAGTGAAAGAGGAGAAGGGCACAGTGACCAACTGGTCCTGAGTATCACTTTTCTCCTATATACTATGGGTACCAAGCTAGATGAAACCTAAGGTCTTTTTCAGTATTGATACTTTGACATAGTATCTATGTTTGAAATGAGGGCATATCTTCCAACTGAAAATAAACTCTATAGTTATGATGTAGATTTTTTTTTCTTTTTTAATAGTTTTTATTTACCTGATATGTTCATGGGTAATTTTACAACGTTGACAATTGCCAAACCTTTTGTTCTAATTTTTCCCCTCCTTCTCCCCCCAGATGGCAGGTTGACCAATGCATGTTAAATATGTTAAAGTATAAATTAATTTATACACACACACACACACACACACACATGTCCAAACAGTTGTTTTGCTGTACAAAAAGAATCAGACTTTGAAATAGTGTACAATTAGCCTGTGAAGGAAATCCAAAATGCAGGTGGACAAAATTAGAGGGATTGGGAATTCTATGTAGTGGTTCATAGTCATGTCCCAGAGTTCTTTCACTGGATGTATCTGGTTCAGTTCATTACTGCTTTATATTCTATATATTCTAACTGTATTCATCTATATTGAAGTATATAGGTATCTAATGTCTTAAAATTTCATTTACCTTTCTGATTTTAAAGTAGAACCTTCATTTTAAGTTAGTACTGAGAAAAGTAAGTATATAGTAGTATAGTATATATGGTACATAACATGCAATAGTACCTAGTAATGTAGTTTATTCCATGTTAGGTCAGGTTTCCAGGATATAGTATAAGAATGATGAGTAACATGGGAGACCCAGGGCAGCTAGATGAGCAGTAGATAGTACTTTTCCTGATGTCAAGAAAACTCATCTTCCTGAGTCCAGATCTGTCCTCATATACTTCGAAGCTGTGTGACTCTTGGCAAGTCACTTAAGCCAGTTTGCCTCAGTTTTTAATCTGTAAAATTAGCTAGAGAAGGAAAAGGCCAACACTCCAGTATCCTTGCCAAGAAAACTCAAAATCAGGGAACAAAACCTTGGTCATAACTGATCTACAAAAATGGTAGATTCAGAGTGGGATTCCTAGCTCTGTATCCACAGCGTTTTCTTGGGCCTCAAACCTTTGTAGCTCATTCTGTATAAGTAAGATAGGGTAGATATCCCCTGGAAGGCTCTGTCCTTTGTTTTTTGTTTGTTTGTTTGTTTGTTTGTTTGTTTGTTTGTTTGTTTGTTTTTGGCTAGGCAGTTGGGGTTAAGTGACTTGCCCAGGGTTACACAGTTAGTAAGTGTTAAATGCCTGAGGCCAGATTTGAACTCTGGTCCTCCTGACTTCAGGTCTTCTATCCACTGCATCATTTAGCTGCTCCAAGGCCCTATCTTATAATGGGCAAATAACTCCTACAGACTGGTAAGTCATGATGTGGGTATTAGTTTTCTAAGTATGATCTCTTCTCATTGTATATTTCTGTGAAGGAAATAGTGTGCTACAGTAGAAGGGATGTTGAAACCAGAGAACTGGAAGTCAATCCCTGACACTGACCATAGGTACAACAGTTTAACTTTTGTGAGCCTCAGTTTATTCATCGTAAAATAGGAGGGAGTGGGGCTAGATGAAACTTAAGATCCTCTCTATCCATAATCCTTTTTCTTTTTCCTTTTTTTTTTGCATTTTTATTAAAGCTTTTTATTTATTTTATTAAAGCATGGATAAATTTTCAACATTAACTCTTGCAATTATGTTCCAATTTCCTTCCCCCTTTACCCCATCTCCTGTAGATGGCAAGTAATCCAATATATATTGAACATGGTAAAATGTGTTAAAACCAATATATGCATACAAATTTAGAGAATTATCTTGCTGCACAAGAAAAATCAAATCAAAAAGAAAAAGATGATAAAGAAAATAAAATGCAAGTAAACAACAAAAAAGAGTGAAAATGCTATGTTGTGTTCCACACTCAGTTCCCACAGTCCTTTCTCTGGGTGTAGATGGCCCTTTTCATCACAAAATCTTTGGAACTGGCCTGAATCATCTCATTATTGAAAACAGCCATTTTCATTAGAATTGGTCATCAAATAATTTTGTTGCCTTGTACAATGATCTGGTTCTGCTCATTTCATTTAGCATATGATCCTTTTTCTAAAATGAATATTCCAATGATGTCAACTCAAATAACATATGCTTTCCTTTAAACCTAAGGATTGTCTGCTCTTCAGTTAAGTTATAGTCCAATAGTAGTTGTCTCCCTTTTACAGAGAAGGTCCCGGTAATTCCAAAGTTTCATCCTACTGCCTTTAGATTATCAGAATGAAGCCCAAATTTAGATATTTTGGATATAGACCAGAAATAATCCTATTTTCAAGCCTCCTTTATAGAAGAGGGGAGAGTGAGTGAACACTCACTCTCAAGATGTCAAGAAATTCAAACCTCAGACATACTGTGATGCAACAGTTCTCCCAAGTGAATCAGGTACACCAGAGTAAGGAAAGGCAGTCAATATCTTACATACTTTTCTAAATTACTAACATACACAACATTTCCATGACAAATTTACTCTCCTTATTTCCTATGGCAGAGATGTGGCAAGCATTCTTTGTTTCTGTTTCCCCTACCCTCATTCTGTGTCTCTATGTCTCTTTCCTCCCTCTCTTTTCTCTATCTATTCCTCTGTCTCTCTGACTCTCTATCTCTGTCTCTGTCTTTCTCTGTTTCTGTCTCTGTCTCTCTTTGTGGATCTTTCTCTCTGTCTTGCTCTGGGTCTTTCTGCCTCTTTCTATATCTGTTTCTCTGCCTGTCTCTCTTTGTCTCTGTGTGTCTGTGTGTGTGCCTCTCTGTCTGTATCTCTTTCCCTTCTCTCCCCCTCTTTTCCTTTTCCTCTCCTTGTGATCCTCCATTTGTCCTTGTAAATATTTCATAAGATCATATATTTAAAGCTTAAAGTGACCTCAGACATCATTCAGTTCGACCCTTTTCTTTTATAGAGGATGAAACCAGGGATGGGGAGTTGAAATCACCTGCCTCAAAACATAAGGGCTATAAGTGACAGAGTAAGTATTTGAAATTAGTTTCTTTGGCTTCAAATCTATTTCTATTTCTATTTCATAAAAACCTACTTCTGTTTCTTTCCTAAATAACCAAACTCACTAATGTGGTTAGGTGTGTTTTATTCAAAGACCAAAATTCTACTGAGGTGCTCTATGTATTCTGTGCTTTCAGATTCCAGTTTGTCGACACAATCCTTACATAGACTTACTGGCTCTATTCTCTTTTCATCCTCTTGCAGTTCTGAGTATAGTTCTTTCCCATTATACCCAGCTCAAAAACCCAGGCAGACCCATTCTCCATAACAAAACAAAACATCGGTTTCTTGAGAGCAGGAAGTATTTTATTTTTGTTTTTATTTCCCCAGTGCCTGGCTCAGTGCCTTTCATATATCAGATATTTAATAAATATATGTCAATCCCCATCAATTGAGGAATGATTGAAAAAGTTGTGGTATATGGTTATGATGGAATATTACTATGTTATAAGGTTTGATGAGCTCAGTGATCTTACAAAGACATGGAAAGACTTGCATTAAATTTTTCACTATTTTATTTATTTCACTGTTTGAAATGAATAAAACCAATAGAACCCTGTATACAGTAACAGTAATATTGTTTTAAGAAAAATTTTGAGCAAATAAGTTATTTTGATTATTATAGATAATAAAATTAACTATAAAGACCACATGAAGAAAGATGTTATTTGCATCCAGAAAAAGAATTGCTAAATAGAAGTATGCATAGAATAATTTTACATATATATGTGTGCCTGTGTATGTGTGTATATAGGTATGTTTAAGTATACATATAAACACACACATATTTGTATATAAAGTATACTCCTATTTGTATCTAATGGTAAAATTTTCTGGGGCAGGGGTAGAGAGGGAAGAAAAAAGGGGAAAAAAGAATAAATTAACATGATAACTATTATATATTTAAAAGGAAAGGCAAGTTGTACATGACAGATTTGCAGTTTCATGTATGATCATCTTTCTTATTTTACTATATTATGGAAATGTATGTTTTATTCCATAAATTAATTTTTCTAAATAAGATACATATCTGTTTAATTGAGTTAAACAAACAAATATAAAGAAGATATGGGTTCAATTCATACCTCTAACATATATGATTCTAAGAAAGTCACTTTACTTACTAACTTAGTAACTCTCTAAGATTGTAAGTTACAGATGGGTTAACAATCTATAAGAGGAAAGGAAATCTTCATGTCAGGTTTCCGTAATAAAATTATAAGTCCATGCAAGGAAAAAAAAAAGAGTACTTGCAACA
Organism: Sminthopsis crassicaudata; assembly: GCF_048593235.1. Classification (NCBI taxonomy): domain Eukaryota; kingdom Metazoa; phylum Chordata; class Mammalia; order Dasyuromorphia; family Dasyuridae; genus Sminthopsis; species Sminthopsis crassicaudata. The sequence continues at coordinate 579,477,347 of NC_133617.1, read as the reverse complement.
AATAATATATATTCTATATCCAATGTGCATATCGTTTATATTATAAATGTGTATATTATTTATGAAAATAATATGTACACATAATAAATGAAGATAATATGAGGGAGTGTTGCCTAATGAATAAAGAGCTAACTTTGAAGTCAAAATGAGTCCAAGTTATGTTCCGCACACATACTGGTTTGGGGGTGGATCCTAGACAAGGTATCCTTCTTAATATCCCCAGGCAAAACCATAAATTGCCACATCTTTGCTGTTAGAGGGATTTTCCTCAACAACACTTCCCTACTCTAATGAAACTATGGGTCTAATCCTGAAAAAGAGAATGATACAGTTGACCAGCAAATTTTGTGCAATGGATTGTTTCTCAGTAATCTTAACCACTTTGTATTGAGTCAGTCACACTTCTGCTCTAGCTCCACCTTTGTGGCCTTTGCCAAAAAATATTCAAAAGATTTAATGTGGTTAAGATCCATAGGCTTCAAACAGAGATACATGCTAAATAGTACCTATGGGGGGTGGACCCACAGTTTTAGTTTTCTTAGAGACCTGTGCCAATCCACTAATCAAACTGGTCCAAACAGAGCCTGTTGGAATTATTCAAGACCCCTGAAAACTCACATGAAATGCTTACAGATACTTTACAGGATTAGAATGCATCTTACTGATTATCTCATTTGATCCCACAATGATTTTGAGTGGACCTGTCAATGAGTTTTTAAAAAAAAAGATAAATGGCAAAAAATGAGAAAGAAAAAGAGAACTAAAAACCTCAGATTTTGTGAATTAACCCATCCCTAATTAAACGGGGGGGCGGGGCAGGGTTGTTGTTCTAAATGTATTGTTTATAGAATATCAATTCTCTCTTTCTTAGAAAATATAACACTACCTATTGAGTAACTCTACATCTTCCTTCAGAACACAAAATTCTCTATTTTGCCTTTCCTCCTATTTTTCTTCCTCTCAGGTTGCTCTCCCAGCCCCATTCCCATCCTTGAAGTTTATCTCTTCCATGCAGATTTCTCTGCAATTCCTCCTAACTGGAAAGGATTTCTCTTTTCTCCAGGTAAAATATCCCAACTTTAATACTTAGCATATGATTTTTCTAAACCTCAATTTCTTCATCTATAAGAACGGGATAATAATGATAATATTTGTATTCTTCCATTAAAGCTACTACCCTAATATTTTGCCGTGGTATGGAAGCGATCTGGTTTATTGAAATCTAAGTCAGAAAAACATGGGTTCTATCATTGAAAAACTTAAAAAGCTTTGAATAGTAAGCACAGTGATAACCTGTTGTATAAAAACCTGCCCAGTTAAGCTCCTCAAAATCTCTTCACCAAGAAATAGGTGATTAAAGCTTTGTCATAACAACTCATGAAACCATCTACTAGAGAAAAAAGTCAGCAATCTACATTGATGAAGGGAACATTTAGACATTCATGAAATAGATCCTTGAGTTCCCCACTGGTTTATAAACTCCTTGAGGGCAGTAACTGTCTTATTTATTTTTACACATATTCTTACAGCTCTCAACCCAGTTCCTTGCACATAGTAGGTACTCAATACATATAGTTCATGGGTGAATGAATCAACAATATATGAAATGAAAATATTTATGTCTATACACATATGTAGATATAAAAATGTGCATATTTGGGTGTTCACACTACATTTCTACATAGATTAGAAGAGAATTTAGAATGATATAGATTTTTATATTCATTAGGTTCTGTTTCTCAAAAATCACTTGAGTTTACACTTTTAAAATGTATTGCATTTTATTTTTATTTCTTAACATTTACTCTACAATTTTAGCTGACTCCACACTCATTTTCCCAAGTTTGTATTTTAGAGTTGCTATAGAGTTACTGCTTAGTGTTAAAAAGTAGCTTCACTATCACAAAGGAGACCATATTCAGTGATGAGTAAGGAGATTTTTATTTTAAAACTCTGTCCACTTTTATGGAGCCATCAAAGTCCCAAACTAGATCACATTACTTCCCACTGTTGAGCTTCCCACCCCCTTCCTTTTTAGGAAGAAGTGAACTTGGCTGTTTTAAGTTGGTCCAACATTGCAATCTGTTTCAGAAACATCTTGGGTTCAATAAAATCCAAAACATAATCTGGCATGCATTTCCCCTTTAATTTCAAACCCCTGTGTACTTTAAGGGAAATACAATACATCAATTTCTGATTCATTTACATTAAATGATTAAAATGTTGTTTTATATGAGTCTTTTGATGTCCAAGATGTCTTTTGAAGATGCCTTTATCCCCTTAAGTCATATTTCCACCAAAGTAAATAATTTCAAACACCAAAAAGAGTCTACTTCTAGGCTGGAACCCAAACCCTAAGTAGGTTATAAACTAGGAAAATCAAAATTTTCCCTCTCTGATCACCACTGTTGTGATTGGTATCATCACATGAAATTTAAGATCCCCTTCTCATAAAACAAAACTTTCTGCTTTAAAGTTATTCAGTTCAATCAAGTAAGCATTTACCAAATGTCTACTTTGTATCAGGCACTGAACTATGGGATCAAGACAAAAAAATAAGTAGCTCCTGCCCTCAACAAGCTTACATTTTAGAAAGGGGAAAGCAGTATGTATGTAGAAAAAGTGGATACAACATAGGTGAAAAAAAATACAAAATAATTTTTGGAAGGGGTGATATAGGGCACTAACACCTGGGGTTATTAGAACAGAGCCATTACTTAGGAAGTAAAAAAGGGATTTTAAAGGGATTTAATATTCCAAGAAACAGAGGGGAGAAAGGAGAACATTTGCGATATGACAACAGCCTATGCCAAGAAACAGGAGTAGATGGAACATTGTATCTGTGATTCAGCGAAGTCAGTTTGCCAATAATGTAGTTTATAAAAAAGAGTAATGTGAAGATAGGTTGGAACCAAATTGTGAAGGGTTTTAAATTCTGATTTAAATTTCTGGTGGGAAATGGGAGCCACTGAGGATTCTTAAGCAGGAGAATAGAGTGGTCATATCTATATTTTGGAAAATTAATTAATTTAGAAGCTCTAAGAAGGAATCTTGATATACCATATTTTGGACATTACAAGACTCATGTTAATTTAATAATGTAATGGAACCACATATTAAGTATAAGAAAAAAACATTCAAAATTCTAAATTAATGTTCTCTAAGTTTTACTCAGTCTCTTGACTTCATAAATAACAAAAGCCTAATTTTGCAATTCAGAGCTCTTGTTGATTCTGAAAGTATACATATCAGGGATTTTAAAAATATGCTGTATAGAAAAATATTATCTATCTATTTATATATATTCTTTTTCCATATATATGTGTGCACATATATATTTATGAGATTATACTTTGTGTAGAAAAGACATGCATTTCTTTACACCCACAGTTATGCAGACAGAATGCATCTTCTGTAAGACATACTGCTGTTTCCACATTATCAAGAACTGTCATTTAAAATACAATTTTGATTAATATCATTCAGAAATTAAAAACTGACTTGGTTTGATTCCTTCCAAACAGGAAATGCAAATCTACAGGGATGGAGGCAGACAGCACATGTAAACCCTTGGGAATGGAAGCCCAAGAAATGGCCTCAAACCTGATTATTCTTTGCTACTTCCTGAAATCTGTTCCCCAAATCCCCCAAACTAACAGTTATCTGAATTTATGATTCACAAAAGTGTCCATAGGTTTTTAGCCACGCCACAGACACAGCAGAAGGGAGGGATTTCAATGATATACACAAGTAGGTCAGCCAAGGTTCACTGCTTGAGATTTGCCAGGTATTTATTAGGAGTTCATCAGAAGAGATGTATATTTTTATAGAAACAGGCTAAGTTTCCCACAACATATAGGTACAGGTACCTTCAAGTCTGTGACTAGACTGAGATAAGCTTGTCTACAAATGATATAACTCTACTAAATGTGATATGTCTATTTTATGCAGAGGCCACCAGGAAAAGGCAGAGGAGGAGGGGGGCTTTTTACATAGAGATGCCTTTTCCAATGTATAGTAAATCAGCTTTATCTATTATTTTTCTATGGAACTTTGTTCTCCCCTTCAGAGACAGAAATGTTCTAAAAGCCAACGAAAAAAGTCCTCTCTTTTAAAGTGTCCTTTCCATTAATTCAATAAGGAAGGAAGGAAGGGCAGTTGAGCTGTGGGGGTAGTCATATAGCACAGATGAAGCACCAGCCTGTGATTCACATAGAAGGGGCCTTCAATTCAGCCCAATATAACTGGAAAAAGCAGAGTTTCTTCCCTGGGTAAGCTGATCTATTCTATTGCTATTCCAGAATTATTTGTCTCTGAAGGCAGGAAAAAAAATAAACAAACAAACCAACCAAAAATAAAATCTCTTTTCAGTAGATTATTGTGGCTCCCAGGTGTTGGTGAGTGGCTTACTCCAAGTGTCTGTCTACATATTTTCCCACTGCATATTTCATTTTGGGAAGTATTATGTGAGGAACCAAGCTGCCTTACTATCTAAGGCCCCAGGCGCCGAAAACACTAAGATTTGGGACATTGATATAGTACACAGGTTGTATCGTGGGTTGGTACCACTTTCTAGACATTTAGGAATGCTCATGTCATAGTCTGAGGGACTTTTATCCTCCCTTGATATCTGAAAAAAATTAGGTGATTTGCTCATTGCTATCTGGTTAGTTTCAGAAGAAATAAATCCCTCAAATTACTATTTTACAAATCTGGAGAAGAATACCACAGTAAGAACTGATGTAAAATAGCCGTGTCCATCCATCTTGATCTCACTCATTTAGCTCTGTGTTAGATAAGCCAAATGAAGCCATCCTTGATCTGTATGGATGTTTTAAATTCAAAATAATTTTTTAACACATCCAGTACCTAATATATGTAAGGAACTACTAGGTACTTTAGAACAGGGCTTTTGGGGGCAAATCCAAGTTGGTGGAGAGGACACACACATCTTCCTAAACTCTCCTTTTCCCTCAATCTATTTTAATGACATTCAGCCTTGGAATTAGTGCTTGACTGTCAGAACCCACAAACATTGGGAGTAAAACACATTACCAAATGAAGATATTCTCAAAATTCACCAGAAAAGGTCTGCTTTGCTTGCGAGTGGGGATGGACCGGGGTTAGGCCAGGCACAGACTTCAGACAGGCAGTGAAAGCATGGGAAACAGCTCACACTGAGGGGTACTGAGTGTGAAATCTGCTAGTAGAAAATCTGCAGAGAAAACTTTACCACAGTATGAGCTACTTTGCCCTGGCAGCAAGCCAGTAGATTAGCAGAGAAACTATAAACACAGGGGGTAAAGACTATAATCTCAAAACACTAGAGTTTCTCAGGACCTGACCACACCCACCCAGCACTCGGAGTGACTCAGAGTGATCCAGGTACAGCCACAGTTGTTGGTCTGAGGGCAGCCCTACTAGTTGACTTTCCACTGCTGATGATTTCAGCATAACTGCTAATTCCAGCGCAGCCAGTGGCTATCCCACTCTTCACTGACACTTCTTGTTGTCTGTAGCGGTAGCTTGGAAATACCGTACTGCCCCCATAAGCAGACCTTAGGTTTTGGGTTTTTTTTTTTTCCCCAAATGAGTAAAGTGTGCTCTTACTATTGATAGCTTCTGTATGCAAAGAGAGCCAACTTCAAACCCTGAGGAGACTAAAAACAGATTGTCTCTAAATCCAAAGATGAATATGATCTGATCCCCATCACACAAGGCTCTAAGAGAAGAAATTTAAAAGGACCTTAAAAGAGAGCTAGAAGAAAAATGGGGAAATGAAAGAAAAGCTTTGCAAGATGGTCAGGATAAGTCATTAAAAGATAGATTGGATAAAGAAGTCAACTCCCTGAAAAACAGAATTTGTGAATTGGAAAAAGAAAATAATTCTTTAGAAAAATTGGTGAAATGGAAAAAAAAATTCCATAGAATTCTAATGGAGATGTGGGTGTGATTACTTGGTTATGTCATCAAAAAGTTTTATGGCCTTGAACAAGTTATGTCTCTTCTATCCTTTTCCTCCTCTATAAAGTTAGAGTTTTTACTTACCTTAGAGAAGGGACCAAGATTCTTTCTATCTCTAAGATTCTGAAAGAAGCCATAAAAATCTTCTATTCCAACCTCCTCATTTTATTTATTTGTTTTAGAAATGTCTTTTGTTTAATATCATGATAATTTCTGAATCTATGCACCCTACCCTCACCATTGTATGAGAAGAAACAGTTAAGCAGAATCAACCAGTATGGTGACTATATTTGGCAATATATACGGCACTTTGCATCTGTATTATTCCCCTTCTCTAAAAAAGAGAGAGAGAGAGAGAGAGAGAGAGAGAGAGACAGAGACAGAGAGAGAGACAGAGACAGAGAGAGACAGAGAGAGAGAGACAGAGACAGAGAGAGAGAGAGACAGAGAGAGACAGAGAGAGACAGAGAGAGACAGAGAGACAGAGAGAGAGAGAAAGAGAGACAGAGAGACAGAGACAGAGAGATAGAGAGACAGAGAGAGAGAGAGAGAGAGAGAGAGAGAGAGAGAGAGAGAGAGAGAGAGAGAGGTGTTTCATCTTTTGTTCTCTAGGATAAATATCAATTGTTACAATTATTCAGAACTTGGTTTTATTTGACTATTTTCATTTCCATTATTACAATTGTCATTCATGTAATGAGATTCTGTACTTTGTACCAAACCTTAATACAGTACTTAACCAATAATAGGTGCTTAATAGATATTTATTGATTGAAATGTTTAATTATTGATTATTATTCCTATCCACCTGTTCATTGTTTGAACAGTGCTTTGAGTTGGGTACCCAGACCCCAGCCTCTGTTTCTCTTAGTTTCCTCAGAATCATTTTGCTGTTAAGTTGTTTCAGTCATGTCCTAATCTTTGTAACCTCATTTGGAGTTTTTCTAGGCAAATATACCAGAATAGTTTGCTATTTCCTTCTCTAGATCATTTTAAAGATGAGAAAACTGAGGCAGAGTTAAATGACTGATTTAGGGTTACATAACTAGTAAGGAACTGATGCTGGATTTGAATTCAGGATTTCCTGATTCTATCTATTGAGCCACTTAGCTGGCAAAAACATTGGGGTTCTTTTAATTCTATATAAGATTGAATGCCTTAGAATTTCTCCATAATTGGAGTCATCTATTATTTTATCCCAATATTTTTTTTGCTAGTGCTGGCAATCTTTTCACCATCATTTAACTTCAACATCATCAATAAGCAATCAACATCAATTAAGTTTTACAAAGAAATTTTCAATTTTTAAATTTTTTTTATTTATTATTATAGTTTTTTATTTACAAGATATATGCCTGGATAATTTTACAATACTGACAATTGCCAAGCCTTTTGTTCCAATTTTTCCCCTCCTTTTCCCCACCCCCCCTCCCCCAGATGGCAGGTTGACCATGTTAAATGTTAAATATATGTTAAAGTATAAATTAAATACAATATATATATATGTATGTCCAAACAGTTATTTTGCTGTACAAAAAGAATCAGACTTTGAAATAGTGTACCATTATCCTGTGAAGGAAATAAAAAATAGGGGTATTAGGAATTCTTTGTAGTGGTTCATAGTCATCTCCCAGAGTTCTTTTGCTGGGTGTAGCTAGTTCAGTTCATTACTGCTCTATCGGAACTGATTTGGTTCATCTTATTGTTGAAGAGGGCCAAGTACATCAGAATTGATCATCATATAATATTATTGTTGAAGTATATATAGTGATCTCCTGGTCCTGCTCATTTCACTCAGCATCAGTTCATGTAAGTCTCTCCAGACCTTTCTGAAATCATCCTGCTGGTCATTTCTTACAGAACAATAATATTCCATAATATTCATATACCACAATTTATTCAGCCATTCTCCAATTGATGGGCATCCACTCAGTTTCCAGTTTCTGGCCACTACAAAGAGGGCTGCCACAAACATTCTTGCACATTCAGGTCCCTTTCCCATGTTTAAAATCTCTTTGGGATATAAGCCCAGTAGTAGCCCTGCTGGATCAAAGGGTATGCACAGTTTGATAACTTTTTGAGCATAGTTCCAAATTACTCTCCAGAATGGCTGGATGTATTCACAATACCACCAACAATGTATCAGTGTCCCTGTTTTCCCACATCCCCTCCAACATTATGCATTATCTTTCCCTGTCATTCTAGCCAATCTGACAGGTATATAGTGGTATCTCAGAGTTGTCTTAATTTGCAAGAAATTTTCAAATTTAAAGAGGTTAATATTACATGTTAGTCTTATAAGTTCATCTTTCCTTTAGGACATGGTTTCTTAGTTCCTCAGTAGATTCACAGTTAGTCTAAGGCCATGCAGGCCCTTCTGTAGACCTTGCTGGCTCCCCACATGGCTTGGCTGTCACAGCTCCAACTCTTTCTGTCATTGACTTTCATCACTGAATCTCTGGTGGTTCCTTAAGCCTTTGGAATTCAGTGAAGTTCACGCTATCTCAATATTCATTCATAGCATTTCTTTTTCCTTGCTCACCAGTAGAAAAAAAAGAAAGCAAGAATTGATCCTTTCATGTTTTTGTATGTACTCTCCGTTCAAAGGGGGGTGGCAAAGCCTGTCATTCACCATTAAGTTAATAGGAAACATAGAGAATCCCTACTCACATTCTGATTGGGGGCAAGAAAGGGGGGAGGAAGGAATAAGATTTCTCCATTGCATGTTATAATTTACTTCCAGGTTTTCCAAACTCTTCACATATATATTGACAGCAAGCAGAATACATTCTTCATGGTCTTAACCTGAGCCCTCAGTGAACATGTGTATTACATGTATTTATCATTCTTCTAATTCTGCTTATTTCACTGTGTACTAGTTAATACTTTTTCACATTCACTGGTTCTTAGACCACAACATTTTAAAAATTTTATTCAGATATCAAAATTTGTTCTTCCATTAGCCAATCAGTGAATACTTAAATTGTTTTTAGTATTTTGCAATCACAAAAAAGCTACTGCCATTAATATTTTGCTGCATATGGAACATTTATTTTTGATCCACTAGGGGTTGTACCCAGTCATTCAATTCCCCCCTCTTTTTACAGATCAGAAAACTAAGGTTAAGAAAGATTAGGGATTTGCCCATTGCTATAAGGTTATAAATCCTTCAAATACATTTATTTTATAAGTTTAGATATTCAAATATTATATACAATGTTGAGACAGTAGACTGAAATCAATTTAAATAAATTCTAAATGTCAGCGAACAACCCTGCTTCCTTTTAAATAGGAAGACCAATAGACATGCTGTTTTTCACAGTTTCTAAGCAAAGCTTCTTAAACTGTGGGTTGCAATTCTATGTGAAATAATATAATCGGATGTTATGTTATGATTTATTATCAGTAAATGTTTGATTTGTATGCATATTTTATATGCTTAGATATAGATATATGGGGTTATGCAAAATTTTCTCAGGCAAAAAGGGATCACAATTGGAAAAGTTTAAAAAGTCCTGTTCTTTTTTTTTAAAATCTCTTTTTTTATTATAGCTTTTTATATACAAAACATATGCATGGGTAATTTTCCAACACTAACTCTTGCAAAAACTTCTGTTTCAACTTTTTCCCCTCCTTCCCTCTACCCCCTCTACTAGATGGCAGATAGTCCCATACATATTAGATATGTTAAAGTATATGTTAAATACAGTATATGTATACATATTTATACAGTTATCTTGTTGCACAAGAAAGATCGGATTTTGAAAGAAGATAAAAATAACCTGAGAAGAAAAAAACAAAAATTCAAGCAAGCAATAATAGAAAGAGTGGAAATGTTATGTTGTATTCCATACTCATTTCCCAATGTTCTTTCTTTGAGTGTACCTGGTTCTGTTCATTACAGATAAATTGGAACTGATTTAAATCTTCTCATTGTTGAAGATGGCCACATCCACCAGAATTGAACCTTATATAGTATTGTTGTTGAAGTGTATAATGATCTCCTGATTCTACTCATTTCACTTAGCATCATTTCATGTATGTTATGTCTCTCCAAGCCTCTCTGTATTCATCCTGCTGGGCATTTCTTATAGAACAATAATATTCCATAACATTCATATACCATAATTTATTCAGCCATTCTCCACTTGGTGGGCATCCCTTTAATTTCCAGTTTCTAGCCACTATGAAAGGGCTGCTACAAACATTTTTGCACATCTGGGTTCCTTTCCCTTCTTTAATATCTCATTGGGATATAAGCCCAGTAGTAACACTGCTGAGTATAGTTCCAAATTGCTCTCCAGAATGGTTGAATTTGTTTACAATTCCACCAACAATGCATCAGTGTCCCAATTTTCCCAACATTTGGGGAAATTCCCCTCCAACATTTGTCATTATCTTTTCCTGTCATCTTAGCCAATCTGAGAGGTGTGTAGTGGTATCTCAGAGTTGTCTTAATTTGCATTTCTCTGATCAACAATGATTTGGAGCACCTTTTCATATGACTAGAAACAGTTTCAATTTCTTCATCTGAAAATTGTCTGTTCATATCCTTTGACCATTTATCAATTGGAGAATGGCTTGATTTCTTATAAATTAGAATCAATTCTCTATATATTTTGGAGATAAGACCCTTACCAGAACCTTTGACTGTAAAAATGTTTTTCCATTTTATTGCTTCCCTTCTAATCCTGTCTGCATTAGTTTTATTTTTACAAAAGCTTTTTAATTTAATATAATCTAAAATTTTCTATTTTGTGATCAGTAATGACCTCTAGTTTTTCTTTGGTCACAAATTCCTTCCTCCTCCACAGGTCTGAGAGGTAAACTATCCTATGTTCTTCTAATTTATTTATAATCTCATTCTTTATGGCTAGATCATGAACCCATTATGATCTTATCTTGGTTTACGGTGTCAAATATGGGCTAATGCCTAGTTTCTGTCATACTAATTTCTAATTTTCTCAGCAATTTTTGCCAAATAATGAATTCTTATCCTAAAGGCTGGGGTTTTTGGGTTTGTCAAATGCTAGATTGCTATAGTTATTGATTATCTTGTCCAGTAAACCCAATCCTGTGAACCTAACTTATTCCACTGATCAACTAGTCTATTTCTTAGCCAATACCAAATGCTTTTGGTGATTGCTGCTTTTTAATATAGTTTTAGGTCATGTACAGCTAGACCACCTTCATTTAATTTTTTTTCATTACTTCCCTTGAAATTCTTGACCTTTTGTTGTTCCATATGAATTTCTGAGAGTGCAAGGTTGAGATCTCCCACTTTTACAGTTTTGCTGTGTATTTCTTCTTGTAACTCTCTTAACTTGTAGCTCTCTTAATTTTCTTTCTAGTTAACTTCTTAACTAATTTCTTTAGGAATTTAGATGCTATACCACTTGGTGTATATATGTGTAGTATTGATATTGCTTCATAATCTATGCTACCCTTTTGCAAGATATAGTGCCCTTCCTTATCTCTTTTAACTAGGTCAATTTTTGCTTTTGCTTGATCTGAAATCAGGATGGCCACCCCTGCTTTTTTTTACTTCACCTGAAGCATAGTAGATTCTGCTCCAACCTTTTATCTTTACTCTGTATGTATTGCCCTGCTTTAAGTGTGTTTCCTATGAACAACATATTGTATATTGTAGGATTCTGGCTTTTAATCCAGTCTGCTAATTGGTCTCTACTTTGTGGGGCAGTTTACCACATTCACATTTATAATCAATAATTTAGAATTTCAAGGGAATTAATGAAAAAAAATTAAATGAAGGTAGCCTAGCTGTACCAGATCTAAAATTATATTATAAAGCAGCAGTCACCAAAACTATTTGGTATTGGCTAAGAAATAGACTAGTTGATCAGTGGAATAGGTTAGGTTCAAAGGACAAAACAGTCAATAACTTTAATAATCTAGTCTTTGACAAACCCAAAAGACCTCAGCGTTTGGGATAAGAACTCACTATTTGACAAAAATTGCTGGGAAAATTGGAAATTAGTATGGCAGAAACTAGGTATTGATCCACACTTGACACCATACACCAAGATAAGATCAAAATGGGTTCATGATCTAGGCATAAAGAATGAGATTATAAATAAATTAGAAGAACATAGGATAGTTTACCTCTCAGACCTGTGGAAGAGGAAGGAATTTATGACCAAAGAGGAACTAGAGAACATTATTGAGCACAAAACAGAAAATTTTGATTATATCAAATTGAAAAGCTTTTGTGCAAACAAAACTAATTAGAAGGGAAGCAATAAACTGGGAAAAATTTTTACAGTCAAAGGTTCTGATAAAGGCCTCATTTCCAAAATAGAGAACTGACTCTAATTTATAAGAAATCAAGCCATTCTCCAATTGATAAATGGTCAAAGGATACGAACAGACAATTCTCAGATGAAGAAATTGAAACTATTTCTAGCCATATAAAAAATGCTCCAAGTCATTTTTAACCAGAGAAATGCAAATTAAGACAACTCTGAGATACCATTGGCTAGAATGACAGGAAAAGATAATGTGGAATGTTGGAGGGGATGTGGGAAAACTGGGACACTGATACATTGTTGGTGGAATTGTGAATACATCTAGTCATTCTGGAGAATGATTTGGAACTATGCTAGGTTACAAAGATTAGGACATAACTGAAACAACTTAATAGCAAAATTATTCTGAGGAAATTAAGAGAGACAGAGGCTATGGTCTGGGCACCCAACCCAAAGCACTGTTCAAACAATGAACAGGTGGATAGGAATAATAATCAATAACTAAACATTTCAATTAATAAATATTTATTAAGCACCTACTATTGGTTAAGCACTGTATTAAGGTCTGGTGCAAAGTACAGAATCTCATTACATGAATGACAATTGTAATAATGGAAATGAAAATAGTCAAATAAAACCAAATTCTGAATAATTATAATGATTGATATTTATCCTAGAGAACAAAAGATGAAACACCTCTCTCTCTCTGTCTCTCTGTCTCTCTGTCTCTCTGTCTCTCTCTGTCTCTCTCTCTCTCTCTCTCTCTCTCTCTCTCTCTCTCTCTCTCTCTCTCTGTTTTTTAGAGAAGGGGAGTAATACAGATGCAAAGTGCCGTATACATTGCCAAATATAGTCACCATACTGGTTGATTCTGCTTAACTGTTTCTTCTCATGCAATGGTGAGAGTAGGGTGCATAGATTCAGAAATTATCATGATATTAAACAAAAGACATTGCTAAAACAAATAAATAAAATGAGGAGGTTGGAATAGAAGATTTTTATGGCTTCTTTCAGAATCTTAGAGATAGAAAGAATCTTGGTCCCTTCTCTAAGGTAAGTAAAAACTCTAATTTTATAGAGGAGGAAAAGGATAGAAGAGACATAACTTGTTCAAGGCCATAAAACTTTTTGATGACATAACCAGTAACCACACCCAAATCTCCATTAGTTGATGTTTTAGCATATGGAATAAGACCTGAATCAGTAATCTCATTTATATAAAGAACTCCCAGATGGGAAATCTCTCTTTTCCAGGACAGATCAACACCCCCTCTATAACTTATATTCTTAAGGAGTTTATGGGAGTTTAAAGAGGGTAAACGATTTGCCATAAGTCAAATAGCCTTAGCCAGCCCAGCTTTCAGCAACTACCACCCTTCTCAATTAGCAGCCTACAACAGTTAGGCAAGATCAGTAAAAAGATTATGATTGGCTGAAACCTCAGAATACCATTTTTGGCAATAAAATATTTCAATTAAGATATATATATGTATATATATATATATGTATAGATATATATATTTAGACATAATATTATTGCACACTTAATAGATTATAGTATAGTGTAAACATAGCTTTTGATATATACTGGGAAACCAAAAAAATTCATTTGACTCAATTGTTGCAATATTTGCTTTACTGAACCTGAAATATCTTTGTGGTATGCTTATACTGAATACCAGGCATGCAAACTAGCTTGAGACTTCAATGTTCATTTGCTGATTCTTGAGATGTCCTGAAATGAAGTCCCTTCCATCTGAGATGATCTTTAACTTATATTTACACTATATTACATACACTTACATATATGTGTATATATATATATATATATGCATATGTATATATGTACATAATTATTTGCAGATTGTTTCTCTCATTCAAGTGTTGAGATTCCTGAGAGCAAGGGACTATACCTTTACCATTTTCTGGATCTCAGTCCTAAGTATAGTACATATTTAATAAATGCTTGTTGACTAACAACTGGCCTTGGATTTTCTGAAATTCTTATTTTCTTCTTTTTTTCTTTTTTTTTTTATTCATTTTTCCAAATTATCCCCTCCCTCCCTCCACTCCCTCCCCCCATGACAGGTAATCCCATACATTTTACATGTGTTACAATATAACCTAGATACAATATATGTGTGTAAATACCATTTTCTTGTTGCACATTAATTATTAGCTTCCAAAGGTATAAGTAATCTGGGTAGATAGACAGTAGTGCTAACAATTTACATTCACTTCCCAGTGTTCCTTCTCTGGGTGTAGTTGTTTCTGTCCATCATTGATCAACTGGAAGTGAGTTGGATCTTCTTTATGTTGAAGATTTCCACTTCCATCAGAATACATCCTCATACAGTATTGTTGTTGAAGTGTACAGTGATCTTCTGGTTCTGCTCATTTCACTCAGCATCAGTTGATTTAAGTCTCTCCAAGCCTCTCTGTATTCCTCCTGCTGGTCATTTCTTACAGAGCAATAATATTCCATAACCTTCATATACCATAATTTACCCAACCATTCTCCAATTGATGGACATCCATTCATCTTCCAGTTTCTAGCTACAACAAAAAGAGCTGCCACAAACATTTTGGCACATACAGGTCCCTTTCCGCTCTTTAGTATTTCTTTGGGATACAAGCCCAATAGCAGCACTGCTCGGTCAAAGGGTATGCACAGTTTGACAACTTTTTGGGCATAGTTCCAAATTGCTCTCCAGAATGGCTGGATTCTTTCACAACTCCACCAACAATGCATTAGTGTCCCAGTTTTCCCACATCCCCTCCAACATTCATCATTATTTGTTCCTGTCATTTTAGCCAATCTGACAGGTGTGTAGTGGTATCTCAGAGTTGTCTTAATTTGCTTTTCTCTGATCCGTAGTGATTTGGAACACTCTTTCATATGAGTGGAAATAGTTTCAATTTCATCATCTGAGAATTGTCTGTTCATATCCCTTGACCATTTATCAATTGGAGAATGGTTTGGTTTCCTATAAATCAGGGTCAGTTCTCTATATATTTTGGAAATGAGACCTTTGTCAGAACCTTTACTTTTAAAAATATTTTCCCAATTTGTTACTTCCCTTCTAATCTTGTTTGCATTAGTATTGTTTGTACAGAAACTTTTTAGTTTGATGTAATCAAAATCTTCTATTTTTTGATCAATAATGATCTCTAGTTCTCCTCTGGTCATAAATTCCTTCCTCCTCCACAGGTCTGAGAGGTAGACTATTCTCTGTTCCTCTAATCTATTTATTATCTCATTCTTTATGCCTAAATCATGGACCCATTTTGATCTTATCTTGGTATATGGTGTTAAGTGTGGGTCCATATCTAATTTCTGCCATACTAATGAAATTCTTATTTTCATAACACTTGAGCATATTCCTAATATCTGAGAATATTTTTATCACTTGATTGAAAGACCAGCTGTCTTCAAATCCAGTGAAATCTCAGGAATTCAAACTATCAAAGGGAAAGTTCAGCCCAAATTAGAGAAAATTGGAAAAGACATACAATATTAGAGCTTCAATTAAATTATTAAAAATCAAACTAACAAAATATTTAGAATCTTATTAATGAATATGCAAGAATGGTTTGTATTTTATATTGATATTATATGTGAGTGTTTTTAAAGTGCATGCAATCTCTTAAAATAATCACTTGTTGTTCTGTCATTTTCAATTCTTTGTTACCTTACTTGGGATTTCCTTGACTAAGATACTGGAGTGGTTTTTCATTTCCTTCTTCAGTTCATTTTAGGAACTGATTAGGAACTGAGGCAAATAGGTTTAAATGACATGTACAGAATTATACACCTAATAAGTGTCTAAGGCTAAATGTATTTGTTTTGTTCTATTACATTTTCATGTATTTTTTAAAGATATTTTCCAATTACATTTTATTCTGATTTAGGTCTCTGGTCTACTGAGTAAATTATTATTTTTTTTCATTAAAGCTTTTTATTTTTCAAAACATATGAGAGGACAATTCTTCAACATTAGCCCTTGCAAAACCCTGTGTTCCATTTTCCTCCTCCCTTCCCCCACATCCTCCCCTAGATGGCATGTAGTCCAATATATGTTAAACATGGTAGATATATATGTTAAATCCAATATATGTACATATATTTATATAATTATCGTGCTGAACAAGAAAACAAATCAAACAAGTAAAAAAAAGTGAAGCAAAATAAAACACAAGCAAACAACAACAAAAATAATGAAAATGCCATGTTGTGAACCACATTCAGTTCCCACTGTCTTCTCCCTGGGTGTAGATGGCTCTCTTCATCATTGAACAAATGGAACTGTTCTGAATCATCTCATTGTTGAAGAGTCACGTCCATCAGAATTGATCATCATATAATCTTGTTGTTGTAAGGCTAGATTTAAACTCACAAAAAGGAGTTCTGCTGACTTCAGGCCTCATGCTCTATCCATTGTACCATCTAGTTGCCTAAAATAACCATTAGTATATTCTTTTAAGTAGTTTAAATAATCTTCTTCCAATCTTGTTTATTTTAGCAATGCTAATACAAGCCAATTTCTCTCTAAACTGTATTGTATAAAATCTGAATACAGTCTATAAATGGCACATACTGTGGAATGGTCAGAAAAGAAAATGACAGCTCATAGCTCCATGCATTTAATTTAAAACTTATTTTGTAGTTATTATATGCTAATTTTCCCCTGGATCAAACAATTGGCTGTTGTCCTTCACTCTTGAAGAGGACCAAAATGGCATCACTATGTTAGGATCAAGTTATAACGTTTCTGACTGTGGTTGATCAGATCAATATGAGCTCAGAAGGCTCCACCACAGGTCAGGCACAAATAGCCCATATGAACATATGGGGTGCATTCTCTAAATTTGCACAGCTCACATTTCTTTTAAGCTACTTCATTTCTTCTTTGCTCAAAGAGTACAGTATCTTCTCTGATGAGGGCACGCCATGCTGGGCAGTCCTGTGCTAGTGTCTCCCATTTCACACAATCACTTCCAAAGTTCTTCAGAGAGACATTGGGATTGTCCTTCTGTCAGTTCTTCTGACCACCAGGTGAGCACTTACCCATTTAGCATTCAAATAGTGTGGCCAGCCATTCAGACTTGTGCTCTCTTCAGGACAGTTTAAAGACTCAGCAGTTTAGTTCAAAAAGAGGCCTCAGTGTCTGATGTCCTACCAGAGGATGTTCAGAACCTTCCTAAGACAATTCAAATGGAAGCAATTCAGTTTCCTGGCATGGTACTAGTATACTGTCCAGGTTTCACAGGCACACTTCAATGGAGTTGGCACAATGGCTCTGTAGACCTTCAGATTGGTAGGTAATCTAATAACTCTCCTCTCCTACACTTTCCTTTGGAGTATCCCAAACACTGAGCTAACTCTGGCAATACCTGCAATCAATTATTCTGCATATCAATCAATCAATATGTGCACGTCTGAAAAGTATAACGACAAGGTAAGTAAACTTATCTACAGCATTCAAAACTTCTCCATTTGCTATAACTAATGGTTCCATGTATGGATGGTGTGGTACTGGTATGGAAGTAACAACTGTGCTTTTGTTTTTGTTTTTTGGGAGGGTATTAATTGTTAGGCAAAAATTAGCACTAGCATCAGAGAATTGATCCATATCTCAGCTTCAGATACTTCATTGAATGCACAATTATCTATGAACAAAAAAAAATTATGCACCAATTCTCCTTTTACTTTTGTCTAAGTTAGTTTTCATTTTTGTATACTCAACCCACCATTGAAATTTCACCATAATAGATGTTTAATAAATATTTAATAGAATTAAAATGAAGAGGATGAAAAAAGAATTATAGAAATGAATATTTTTATTTAAATTACAAGAAATCTAAAAAACTCCTTCATAATAAATTTATCTTTAATTTATGATTTTCTATTAAAATATATACCTATGAAAAATTTTCTTTTATTGGCTTTTATTTTGGGGTGATCTACATTCAGATCAATATGCCACATTAGCTTCACTCTAAAACACATTTTATAGAAAACCATTATTCATTTTTTTGGGAGTTCTGAGCTGTATCCAATCAAGAGTTTGAACTAAATCTGGTACCTAAAATGGATGGAGTTGACCAGCACTGGGTTGCCTAGAGAGGGAAGAACTGGGTCAGATTGGAAAAATGGAATAGATTAAAGCTTCTATAGTAAATAATAATAGGATGGGACTCTGAGTCGCTATTGCATTTCCAGACATGGTAATAAAGGAAAGGAAATCCAGGTTCAAAAAGTACAAACAAAAATCAAACTCTACAGACACACATACACACACATTTTACAGATAGCACAGTAGTAAAATTGGGCCCAAACAACATATGAAGGCTCATAAATTATTCATTAAAGGATCTCAAATAAATATCTTTACCTTACATTTTAAATTTGGCTGTGATGTGAACTCATATACCACAACATGGCCTAAAACATCCAATTGCAAAAGATCTCTGTCCAACAGAAATAAGGTGAGCAAGCTGGACAAAAAAATGGGGATGGGGTAGAGAACACTGTTAATTCCACTGTTGGCAATATATCAGACATAGTTATAAATATGTTTTAAAAGACAGGTTCTAAATCAAAAATTTTATGACAGTCTTATTTGCAATCACAAAACAAAACAGGAATTAGAATATATGTCCAATAATAAAGGGATGATTAAATTAATTGTGGCATATTAAAATAACAGGAAATGAAAGTGCAATTTATACTTACAAGTGTGAGCAAAACAAACACCTTTATGAAACCCTTCAGATGGGGAATGGCGGAACAAGTTGTGGTATATGATTATGATGGAATATTATTGAACTATTAGAAATGATATCAGAAAAATCTGGAAAGATATTTTAAAAGAGGAGAGGGGGAGTAAAAACAGAAGACTAGAGTATACATAAACTATGGCCAAATTTGAGAAAAAGTCAATGACAATCATTAGATTAACAAAAAATTCTGGTGGTGATTTGTAGTGAACAAATAAACATTTCTGCATCGACATTTATTTATGTAAATGTAAAGGTCAAAAGATATCAACAGGCAATTTTCAGGACAAGAATTCAGAGTTATCAATAGTCACATAAAAATTATCTAAATCACTACTAATTAGATAAATGCAAATTAAAACAATTCTGAGATGGCATTTCATATCTATGAGATGGTGAGTATGGAAAAATTGAGATATGGCTGTGAACTAGTCCAACCATTCTGGAGAACAATTTGGAACTATGCCCCAAAAGCTATAAAACTGTGCATCCCCTTTGACTCAGTTATACCACTACTAGGTCTATTATCACAAGAAATCAAAGAAAAAGAAAAAGGATGTATATATATATACTAAAATATTTCTAGCAACTTTTTTTGTGGGGACAACTGGAAATTGAAGGGATGCACATCAGTTGGAGAATGGCTGAGTAAGTTGTGATATATGATTGTGATGAAATATAATTGTGCTATAAAAATGATAAGCATTGTTGGCTTGTGGAGGAGAAAAGTAAGGAGAAGTAAATGGGAACTCAAAATTTTACAAAAATGAATGCTGAAAATCATCTTTACTTGTAATTGTAAAAATAATATACCATTAAAAACTTTAAAATACAACAGGATGACAAATTCTAATAAGAAAGAAAAGAAATGACATGCAGGATGATTTTTTAAAAATCTGGAAAAACTTTTAAACTTATGCAAAGTGGAGTGAGCAGAACTATGAGAATAGTGTACTTAGTAATAGCAATACGACTGAATGACCAACTATGTAGAACTTAGCTACTTAGATCAAGAAAAGCATTCAAAACAATTCCAAAAGAATGATGGATAGGCGTGGCCTATCCCAATTATATGATACCTCCCATGATGAAGGATCTATCTATCTGCAAAGTGAGAACTAATAGACTCCATGCAGAGTAAAGCATATTTTAACTTTCTTTGTTTCTATTGTTTTATTTTGTTTATGTTTTCTTTCACAACATGGATAATATGGAAATGTATTCTTTATGAATTCACATTTATAATGGATATCAAATTGCTTTCTCAAAGAGTGGGGAAGAACAAAAAGGATGGGGAAAATTTGAGAAAAAAAATTAATGAGTGTTAAAAAATTCTACATATAATTGGGTAATAGTTAATGAAACAAATAATTTTTAAATATTTATAAATTAATTTTATTTATCGCTAATGTTAAGCTTATAAGTAATCATTAAGATAGGAAAAACCAAAAATTTGGAGATTGTAAGTAGTAAAAATGGGAAAAGGTAAGATGTGAGAATGATTTTAAGGCAGCAATTCCTTGCTTTAAAAATACTGTTTCAGTAGGAGGCATTCATTCAAAAGTTCCTTGTGTGGAGGTTCAGTCTCATGCCTAAACAGAATGACAAGTTCCCAAAGAAGTAGGGATTGGAGTAGTGGAGAGGAAGAGCGTTTTGGGGCTGGCCTATCCCAATTATACTACTCATTCCCTTGTGCAAAAAGGCAAATTTGTCTAAAATAGACAAAAATGTCTTCTCTCTTTGAGTCACAAAGACTTTACTTCGAATTGGTTTGTTAGGTGTTTTCTTCTCTGACAGGAAAATAGCTAAAGGAATGGGGCCTATCTGAGCATTAGGTTTATAGAAGATGCTAAAAGGACAGAAAAAAATACTAGAGAAAAACTTTATCTACTTCATAATTTGGTTCAAGCCAATTATGTTTATATGTGACCATGAACTGTGTCTCCATTATGTTCACATTGAGGAAATTGAGTTTTAGATACCAGTGTCATTTCTGTGGATTAGAATCTTAGAAATATTTTAAGAGAACATAATTCCTCCTGATGGAGGTACTCATGGGAACAGTAGAATCCTGAAATGCACACTTTTAAATTGGCATTAACTGTTGAGCTAAATAATCTTTACATTCCAGAGCCTTTTACAATCCTACAATGCTATATTCATCATTTAGCATCTATGTGGTATTTGACAGGCACTGTGGTAGGTCTGGAAACACAGAAACAATTGCAAAAATGGAAATAATCTCTGCCCTCAAAGAACTTACTTTCTATTAAAGGAAATAGTGGGTACACAAATAAGAAAATTCAAAATAATATATGCAAAGTAAATACAAAGTAATTTAGTATGGAGCGAGAGAAGAATGAAGGCACCAGCAGCTGAGGTATGAGGGAAGATCCCACATAGGAAAAGCTCTACATAGGAACTGGTATTGTGCTTTAGCAACTTAAGTATGCTCTGGAGAAATCTGCACTAGATATGTTATCCACAGCCATAAGACAAGAAAGAGAAATCAAGGGGATGAGCATAGGGAAGAAGAAACAAAATTATTACTTGTTGTAGATAATATGATGATTTACTTGGTAAATCCTGAAAAGTCAACTAGAAAATGAATTGAAACAATTAATAGATTCAACCAAGTTACAGCTTATAAAGTTAGTCCATATAAATCATCAATATAATGAAACTGAGAAGAATTAAAATTCAAAATAACTATGGAAATTATAACATGATAAGATGTAACCAGAATATATAAGAATATATTTAAAGAGTTAAAGAGACATTAAAGAGACATGGTGAGGT
This sequence comes from Sminthopsis crassicaudata, assembly GCF_048593235.1. Taxonomy (NCBI): domain Eukaryota; kingdom Metazoa; phylum Chordata; class Mammalia; order Dasyuromorphia; family Dasyuridae; genus Sminthopsis; species Sminthopsis crassicaudata. The sequence continues at coordinate 579,455,538 of NC_133617.1, read as the reverse complement.
GCATCTAATATAATAAAAAGTGACAATAATATCTAAAACAATTTACTCAATGCTAATTAAACTACATAAGGAATTATCAAACTACAAAATGAACATTTCTTAGAGCTAGGAAAAAATTTAAAAATTCATATAGAAGAACAAATGGTCAAGAAACTCAAGGACAATAGTGAAAAAAGTGGGAAAGAATGAAATTAACAGTACAAGATCATAAATTCTACTGAAAAGTAGCAATCATCAAAATCATTTCATACTAATTTTAAAAACAAAGAATCAGTGGAATCAATTAGTTATTCAATGGACAAAAGAAAACAAATATAGTAACATCATATTTGAGAAATCCAAAGACTGATGTTACTGGGAGAAAGATTCACTATGTGACAGAAACTTTTGGGAAAACTAGACAGCAATCTGGAAGAAATTAGGTTTGGTCAGCACCTCACATCAAGATAAGCTCCTTAAAGATGCGTGACCTAGATATAAAAGTTCACATCATAGATAAATTAGAGGAGCAAGAAAGAAATTAATTTTCAGATCTTTGGATAAGGAAAGAGTTCATGACTATAAAAGCAATAGAGAAGCTCATACAATATAAAATGGATAATTTTGATTAAATAAAAATTTAAAGTTTTTCAATCATTGCACAAATCTAACTAGATAAGAAATAAATAAATAAAAGATAATCTTTAGAGCAAATTTCTCTGATAAGGATCTCACAGACAAGATATATGAGGAACTGCTTCAAATTTATAAAACTAAGAGTCATTCCTCTTTAGATAAATAGTTGAAGGATATAAATAAGCAGTTTTTACAGGAAGAAATCCAAAAACTTTTAATCACTAAGAGGAGAAATATAAATTATCTCACCCACCAGACTGGAAAAATGACAAAAGAGCAAAATGACAAATATTGGTAAAGTGGCAGAGAAAAAAGAACATTAGCATATTTTTGGTGTTCATTATTCTAACCATTCTGGAAGGTAATTTTGCACTATGCCCAAAAAGTTAAGAAAATATGTATACACCTTGAAAAAATGGATTTGGTCCCAATTTATTGGAAAGACATCACTTCACGGACGGATTAAAGATTATATGTGTTATCCAAGGATCAGCCTAGATAAATTCAGAGGGGTTCATCTTCAGCCTAGCCATAACATAGTGGATGTTAAAGCCATAGCAATTCTCAGAAACCATCACAAAACCAGGGGGTCTGCAATCTGCACTGATGGAGGCATGAACCATACTAGTAAATTCTCACATTATTAAGAATAGAAATTAGTCTGGGTTTTCCCCACAATAGTCTCTTTCATTCCATGTGAAAGAAGGTATTATGAACAAAGAGGTTATGTAGAGGCTTTAGTAGAATTCTACAGATCAAACAAACACTGACTCACTATCTTCCCGGGGCTTCTAGATCATCTCTTATTCTTTTTTTTTTTTTTTTGTGAACTTTATTGACTATATTTGAGATAAGTTCCTATAGTGTCCATTTGATATTACTACAATGTCCTACTTCAAAATTGGTTATCAAAGAAAAGATAAGAGGATGCTTACAATCCTGAGCTTTTTTTTTAACGTTAAAATTTTTATTTGTATACTTTTAAATTACATGGTTTTAACGTCTCCCTCTCTTTCCTCTACTCAAAGACCATTTGCTATAACAAAGAAAAAAAAAATTTAGCAGAACTAGCCACTATATCAGCTGAGGGTGACAATACATGAAGTGATTGATCCACATTTATCATCCTTATATGTGCAAGAAAGGTATCTTTCCACATCTTTTCTTAAGGGTCACATGTTGTCATTATAATTATATAGAGTTCACTTTCAACGTTTTTATTCTTTCCCATCTACATTGTTATAGTCACTATGAATATTTTCTGCTACTTCATTTTGTATCATTTTAGTTCATATGAAGATTTTCATTTTTCTAATTTTTTTCATATTCTTAGAGTCTTATGACACAGTGATAATTACATTATGTTCATGCATCATAATTTGTTTAACTATTCCCCAATGAAAGGGTTCTGATTCTCATTCTTCGCCTGATTCTTTTATCTCCCCATCGAAAGCCTTCCTTCTTCAATCCATCCTCACTTGTTCTACCCCTTCTTGGGGTTTTCTAGGCAAACATATTGGAATGGTTTGCATTTTCTTCTTCAGGTCATTTTAAAAATGAAGAAACTGGAGCAAACAGGGCTAAGCGATTTACCCTGTGTCACATGACTAGTGAGTACCCAAGATGGATTTGAACTCAGGTCTGACTCCAGGCCCAATGCTCTATTCTCTGCTCCACCTAGCAGCCAAATCATGATTTTCTACATAATCTTTGAGAAATAACCATCAAGTCTCTGCATGAAGATGTCAGATGACATTCATTACTTATCCTATCCCCTTCTTCCAGTCAATCCTGAGACAACTCTGATTATTAGGTCATTTTTCCTTATATTAAGGCAAAATCTTGTTTCATATAATTTTCACACACCAGCCTTGAGTCTTCTTTCTGGGTTTATTTAGAATAAGTTCAATCTTTTTTTTTGTTTTTTTCTGTGACAGACAGACACGTTTTCAAACATTTGAAGACACTTACCCTGTCCTTCTTGAGTCTTATTTTCTCCAGGTTTAATAGCCTCAGAGCCTTCAATCAATCAATTATCATTTATTGTCTTATTATATTTATATCTAGACATTTGGGACTTTGAAAGATAAAAAGAGAAAATGAGACAATCCTTGTCTTCAAGGAGCTTGCCTTCTACCAGAGCGATAATTTATGTTTAAGAAAAATTTTAATAGTATTTTTCCAAATACATGCAAAGATAGTTTTCATCAATCACCTTTGTAAAACCCTGTGTTCTAAATGTTTCTCCTTACTTCCCTTCCTCTCCAAGATGGCAAGCAATACAATATAGGTTAAACATGCACAATTCTTCTAAACATATCTCCATATTTATCATGCTTCTCAGGAAAAATCAGATCAAAAGGGGAAAAAAAAAACACAACAAAGAAAAAACAAGCACTCAAACAACAACAAAAAGGTGGAGCTGCTTCGATCTGTATTCACTTTCATAGTTCTCTCACTGATGTGACTCGTATTTTCCATCCCAAGTCTGTTGAAATTGCCTTGAATCATCTCATTGTTGAAAAGAGCCATGTCCACCACAGTTAATTATCACATAATCTTGTTATTACTGTTGTTTACAGAGAATTAAATACATTTTATATACAAATTATAACCCAGAGAACGTGGAGCATCAGGTATTAGCACAATCTCAGGAATTGGGAAAGGCTCTTTGAAAGAGATGATTCTTGAATTTAGCATTAGAAAAACCAGAAGATAAACATTTCAGAGAAGAGGCACAGCCTGAGCAAAAGTTCCTAGGCTGGATATCTTGTGGGGAATAGCAACTAGACCAGTTTGGCTGACACGTAGAGTACATGGTAGGAGAATATTATCCACTTATCCTAGGAAGACAGCTAATCTGTCTAACCAGACTGTAAAGGGATTTAAATGACAAAAGGAGTAGTTTATGCAGAGTGCCCCCAAAGTCTTAAAGTTTAATAGCTTAAAATTGCTTAAAACTTGTATTTTATCCTTTAGGCAAAGGAGAGTCATTGACACTTCTTCAGTAAAGTGGTGACATGGTCAGACTGGAGCTTTTGGGATTTGTTTGGCAGTTGTGTATGGAATGGATTATAGATGGAAGAAACTACTTCCCAAGGATATCAATTATGAGGCTATTTAGCAGTCTCCCAGAAGGGTGATAAGGGGCAATAGAAGTATTTATAATTTTAGCTAACATTTATATGGAGTTTACAATGTACCAGGCACTATGCTAAATATTTTATACTTATAGCCTCATTTGAGCCTCATAATAACCCTGAGAGATAAATGCTATTATTATTCCTATTTTACAGATGAGGAAACTGAAGTAAACTGAGATTAAGTGACTTGCCCAGGGTTACATAGCTAGTAAGTGTCGGAGGTCAAATTTGAACTAGGTACTTCCTGATTCCAGGCCACGGCTCTATCCACTGGGAATACCATAAGTAGGGATAACAGATCTGAAAAAGTCTCATCTTCTCAGCATGTCATTTCTTCTACACAGCTTACCTTGGTCACCCCAGTTCATTCTGGCAACAATTCTGTTCATCTGACTTATTGAACATTTTATAGTATCGTGTGATCATAGATTTAGAACTGGTAAAGATTCCAAAAATCATGTCATCCGAATTATCCCTTTTGGTTCTGGAAGAAACTGAGATCCAGAGTGGCTTCTGTAGTAAGTAGTAAAAAAAAAAAACCAAAAACTTGGAACCCATCTGTGGCCGGAATAGCGTCTTTTTGCACAAGCTGCTCTGATTTGCCAAAAGGATTGGGGATGTCATTCTTGGGACTGGATTGGTCTAGACAGAGTAGACAATGAATCATTGGGTTGATTTCCTTATTGTAAATTTAAAGGAATTTCCATTGCTCTGCAGGGATTCTTTTCAAATCTGCATTGTCCTTTTGGTGAATACAGTAGCATGCTATTTTATCAAGTAGGAATTCTACCAATATAAGTAGAGTGGTTTTTATTGAATGCAATGGTGTACTGGGCCTAAATGGGGGCTACTATACTTAACTAAGATTGCTAAACTTGGTCTATTTTGAGTACAAATTTAGGGCTTTTTGCATTATGCCAAGAATGATTAGTTGTCATCTTTTATATTTATGTCCTGTCTCCCAGGCTTGCATTGTAGGCTTACCAAGAGGCAGGAATTCCATCTTCTCTTTCCTTGTGCCTCCAGGAATAGAAATAAATGTTTGTTTTAAAAACATTAGTTGCACAAGAAATACAAAGCTTTATAAAATACCTTGAACCTCAAGCAATCATTGGAGAAAAGTGTCAGCCCAGGAGCTGCCCGTACACCTGGGAGACTCTGCTGGGGGCAAACCATCCCACTGGCCACATAAATTCTTCACCTCCACATATGGGTGCACTTAGTGTCACAAGCGATAAAAATGGAAAAGTCCAGTCTCTTGGGCCTTGCTTGATAACTGAGAGGAGGTAAATGAAAAGGCCCCTACGCTAGCCTGAAATGACATTCCACAGCAGCATTCTAAATTAATTGGGCGCTAAGCAAACCCCCTCAGAACATTGTCATTATAGCAGCACTTTTGTGGAGAAAGGACTGTCAAGCAATTCCATTAGAAGCCCAGGTTTTCATGCCTCCTAACATAATAGCTCATCCATTTCAAATTGCATTAGCCTGAAACTTGGCACCAAGCTTGTCAGCCCAGATGTGAAGTTTTATTGTCCAAAAAGAAAAAAAATGAGAGAGGATTTAAATCATTTCAGTCATCTTTGATCTTGTTGGCAAACTCCACATGATTCTTAGGATTTCAGGTTGTTTGTGGTTTGGGTTTTTTTAAATAATAGGAAAATTCAACCAGGGGAGACTTCATTTGGAAATGAAAAATTTTATAAGCAGCTAATCCCTTAAAGAAAATACGTGAATTCCATTTTCTTTCAAGAAATCACCAATAATAACAGACCCTCCCTCCTTACCACTACCACCTAGGATGAATGCTCCAACACTGAGGTCTGTGTCTAGGGTGGGGATTTTTTTCAGGTGGGTGGGAGTAGAAGGAGTTTAAATTGTGTGTCTTTGCCAAACTGAACTTTGATATTAAATAACAAGCCTTGACCTCCACTTTTCATGGTGTACTTCTATCACCTTTTTACAAGACATGAGAGTAGCGCAGTCTGAAATGCATCCTATCGGTCAAGACCCCTCTTTGAAATGGAGGAGAAAAAGGATCCTAATCCAGGAATCCTTTGGACTTAACCACTTCTATGTGATACCATGACCAGTGCCAGGTTTGGACCCCACCCCTACCCCCAAGGAGTCACACTCACAGAAAGTAAGAAGTCCATGGTTCTCATACTTTTTTTTTTCCAAAAAAATGTCTTCCGTAGGCTAGAGGAAATCATGGCTTCTTGGCTTGGTCTCTCTATCTTTGCATGGGTACATTGCATGGGTATCTATGTAGCACGTGTGTATATGTGAGCACTATAAGTGTAGTGTATCATGCATGTGGGCATCACGTGTCTACATGAATGGTAGCATAGTATGAAGAATGTAAGTTTTAGGGTCAGAAAACCCAACTTCATTACCTAAATAGAAAACTTGAATAATTCATGTAACCTGTCTAGATCTCAGTTTCCACACTTGTAATTTAAGCCTAGATGACCATTAAGGTCTCTTGCAGCTTTAGCTCAATGATTTCATAATAACCGACCCATGATCCTATGGAAAAAAAGAAAGCAATAGGAACAAAAGGGAAAGGGACTTTGTATTTATTAACTATTAAAAAGAAGAAATGATCTAAGTCAATTATTAATTCCTACATCCCATTCCACATGAAACTTTTCCTGATCCCCCTTCTAGTCTCTAAATTGGCTTTGCATGTATTTCCTATATATTCTTTATACATTTGTGTATGTACATGTTGCCTGTCTTGAAAAAATGTAAGCTCCCTGAGGGCAAAGAATGTTGTCTAGCATAGTGCCTGGTATATAATGGATCCCTAATAAATGCTTATTGATTAATTGATTAAATCTAGTCCAGAAGCAAAATTAACAACAACAACAATAATAGCATTTATACAATGTTTTAAAATTTACAGCAATCTTAACAAATATCTTATTGTCATCCTCAAAACAATTCTAAGAAGTAGGTGCCATTATTATTATTATTATTATTATTATTATTATTATTATTATTACTATTATTATTCCCATTTTATTGATGAAAAAACTGAGGCAGAGATTAAGTGATTCACTCAGAATCACACAGCCAATTAGATTTTGAGGCAGGATTTAAACTCAGTTCTTCCTGACTCAAGTCCAGTACTCAACAGTGCCACCTACATAAAGTTGGTAAATAATCATTGGTGCTATTGAAGAATAACTCCCAGACCCCTTGGAAGATGCCCCAGGAACCCATAATCATACTTTTAGAACCTCTGCCTTGGTGGCTAACGCAGGGAGCAATGAGTAGATTCCTCATGTCGTTTAGGGCTTCTCATGCATGACCCAAGAGGAACAAAGACACATACTCAAAACATCTGAGAGGCATAGGGTGCTCATGGACCCAAATACTGGAGCTCCTTGGATTTGAAGCTGAGATATTGTTATTCCTGGCCAGCCACCTTCCTCTTAAAACTCCTCATAACGTACAATGCCACCCTTAGAGCCACAGACCACAGTGAAGGGGCTCCCCGTGCCATGTTATAAACTTGTTACCACCTAGTAAACTTCATCATTCCGTGTTTTCATAATGCTTGTTCTTTCACACCAAAAGGTCCCTAGAGGCAGGACTTTGTGCTGTGGCAAGAACAGTAAGCTGGGTCATGGAAGGCTATGTGGAAAACAGCTGAGTTTTGAGAGGCAACTCCATTTCTGGAGCTATGCTATGATTGGCATGTGCTGAGAAGCTTCAAAAACCGTTTCATCCCTGTGCCCAAAGAGCTAGCAAACTGTGCACACCCTTTGATCCAGCAGTGTTTCTGCTGGGTCTGTATCCCAAAGAGATCATTAAAAAGGGAAAAGGACCCACATGTGCAAAAATGTTTGTAGCAGTCTGTGTAGTGGCAAGAAACTGGAAACTGGGTGGATGCCCATCAGTTGGAGAATGGCTGAATAAGTTATGGTACATGAATATTAGGGAATACTATTGTTCTGTAAGAAACGATCAGCAGGATGATTTCAGAGAGGCCTGGAGAAACTTATATGGACTGATATTAAGTAAAGTGAGTAGAACCCAGAGAACAATGGACACAGCAACAAGAAGATTATGTATAATCCACTGTGATGGACTTGGCGCTTTTCATTAAGGAGGTGATTCAGACCAGTTCCAATAGACTTGTGAGGGAGAGAGCCATCTGCCTCCAGAGAGAGGACTATGGGGACTGAGTGTGGATTACAATATAGTATTTTCCCCTTTGTTGTTGTTGTTTGCTTGCTTGTTTTTTTCTCATTTTTTTTCTTCTTTTGATCTGATTTTTCCTGTACAGCATGATAAATGTGGAAATATGTTTACAAGACTTGTATATGTTTAACCTATATTGGATTGCTTTCTGTCCAGCGGATGGGACAGAAAAGGAGAAAGGAAGAAGGGAGAAAAATTTGCAGGGGTGAATATCTTTCCATGTATTTTGAAAAATAAAAACCTTTTACTAATTTTCTTAATCTTTTCATCCCAGTTCTCAAAATATTCCAAGATCTTTCCCTTAGACACCCCCAAAACACAAAGAGGAACACACATACAGATACAGGCACAGATACACATAAACACTACATGCATATGTGTGTGTGCACACATCTGGAAAGCACTCTGGCTCTGCAATGTCTTAACTTCCTTCAAGACTCAGTTCATCTATGTGCCTCTTATAAAGGAGCATGTCCTAGTCTGCCTAATTTAATGTTCTATTTCTCTTAAAATAATCACATATTTGCTTATTCTTGTACACTTGCTTCTGTCAGTAGAACAAAAAAGTTTCTTGAGGTCAGAGGACCTTTTTTGTTCTGACTTTGATCTATGCATCCCCAACTGCCTAGCTCAGTAAATTGTTCATAGTAGTCTTGTGGAATCAAATTGAATTAATTGAATCGAATGTCCAACAACATTTTCTCAGAGCATTCTATAAACTCAGCTCCCAATTTAAGGCCCAGGGTAGGATCTGTTCTCAATAGAATCCCTTTTTGCTATTATTCAGTTGTTTTAGTTATGTCTTTGTGACTTGTTGGAGTTTTCTTGGCAAAGATACTGGAGAAATTTACCACTTCCGTCTCCAGCTCATTTTACAGTTGAGGAACTCAGATAAATAGGGTTAAGTGACTTGCCCAGGACGGTACAGTAAGTGTCTGCGGCTGGATTTGAACTCAGGAAGATGGATCTTCTTGACTCTAGATGGAGCACTTTGTGTACTATTACGTTACCTAGCTGCTCTTTGAACACCAAAGGATTTTACATTTGGTCCTGGAGGTGTTAAGGAGATCGTGGAGTTTCTGAGCAGAGCACTGCATGGTCAGATTTTAGAAAGTCACTTTGACTTTCTGAGTCTCAGCTTCCTCTTCATAAAATAAAGATAAACTAACTGACCTATCTTTAAGTTCCTTTGCAGTTCTAAATCTATGGGATCATAGATCTCTGTTTCTAATGAGGTCAGTGAGGCAGGTGTCTTCTCACAGTGAGTGCAGTGGTCCTAGAGGCTTCAGGAACAGCTTGGCACACTGCACTGGGAGGCAGAAGCCTGGCTGTGTGACACTGAGCAAGTCACTTCCCAGGGTCCTCATCTGTAAAATGAATAGGGGTGAATTAGATCATCATTAGCATCCCTCCTAGTCCTGAAATTCCAAGTAATCATCACCCAAAGGAGAAAGGTGGTCATAACATGAATGCTTAATTGTTTCACTAGAAAGTGTATCTTTGTCTGAGTCCCGGCAGCGTTTTACAGCATGGGGCCAGGCACTCCAGGGACCATTTGCAAGCACAGGCTAAGCCGTTTGAGTGTTCAGTGTTAGCTCTGAACTGGGCTGGGTCTGTTGGTTGAAGCCTTGATGTTTTACTGCTTGGGCCATGTGGTCAGGAGGTGTTTCTGGTGGGTAGGTGTTTTCTATAATGGAACAAACAGGATTAACTTTCACTTCTTGGTTTGTTCTAACCTATGGCATATGGGCAGTGACCTTAAGTTCTTATAAAGAAATTCCCTAGAGACTTATTAAATAATTTATTCTAAACTTTAGAGAGACTAAAAAAAAAAAGAGAGAGAGAAGTGATAAAGAAAAAATGGAAAATCACATGATGTGATGCTCCTGAAGGCACAAAGTCCTTGATAATATGATGAAAGTATAGTGGTATAGTACTGGATTTGGTGTGTTGAGTTTTTTTTTGGGGGGGGGGGAGTTGTTGTTTTTGGAAGAATAGGGTGGGAGAGATACAAGGGATAGGATAGTGTTCCAGTTTTTATCCAGAGCAGCTGCTTCTGTTCTTTCCATTAGCAAAGGAAGAGTAAGTGAAAAAAGCCTCGATTGTCTACCATGAAGAATAGCCCTAATTCTAAAAAAGCACAGAACCATGGGAATTTTAAAGCATCCCAATTTTTTTTAATCCAGCAATGGGAGGCATGGCACCTCTGTTGGAGAGGAAAGGAAAAAAGAGAAATGGAGGCTGACTTAGAAAAATAAAGCCAAGGGATGCTTGTCAGTAGCTACTTTGGGGTTGGGAGTGGGACAGCTGCAGAAAAATAAATGAGCCTCTTTAAAGAGATCTCCAGAAATGGATCCAAGCCCTGTTCTCCAATCCCATCATCAGAGCCCAATATTTGGAAATCTTTTTTTTCTCTACTTGGTATTCCCCTTTGAATGATCAAATGAGATAATATATGTAAAGTGCTTTGTAAACCTTAAATTGCTATATAAATGCTATCTAGTAATAACAATAATAACCAACCACATGCATAAGAGCCTTTATATTCAGGTAACACAAGAAAGAGTCACTGACACTGAAAGTTGCTGCTAGGACAGTAAATTGAAAAATAAAAAATTCTGAATGTCAAAATGAGGTACAAGGACTAGATTAGGGAGTCTTTTATGTGTTTCCTTCTGCTCCAGTAGAGTTGATGTTTTCTTATTGAAAAAAACATAGGACCTGGTATTTCAGAAGAGTTGTGGATTCAAAACCTGCTTCTTAAACTTACTAGATGTATGATCCTGGGCAAGTCCCATTAGCTCTCTGAGGCTCAGTGTTACTGTAACATTGGGAGGCTTCACTCTTCTTCACAGTGCAAAAAATTGATTTTTAGAAATTTTAAACTCACCTAATTTCTCTCACTTCCTTCAAGATATATTTCAGGTAGCACTTCTACATAAAGCCTTGCCTAGTCCATCAACTACCCAGTGCCCTCCTGTCCTAAATAACTTGAATTTAACTATTTTTCCATATATTTGTATTTATATGCTTTATAATTGTTCCACATATGCAGTTAGGTCCTTTAGTGTACATATATATGTGTAATGTTTTCTTCATTAAGATGTAAGCTCCTTGGGTTGTTTCATTCTATGTATTTACAGTTTAAGTGCAAGTGCCTGGCACTTAGTAATAAATGCTTGTTGATTGATCAGGTTCAAAAATACTGATCGAAGTAAGACTTTGAAAAACTCCCAGGAAATATGGGGATCCTATAGCTCACAGGTGTTTGCCTTGTTTCTATAAGATCTTTTTAAGAGGGGAGAGAACAAGGAAACAACTCTAGGTTACAGAATGTCTATAAATCTTCTGCCCATGCTTTACAAATAGACTGGGTGATTTCATCCTAGAGGGAAAATCAAAAGCATGTGTCTCTACAATCTCTGACCAACCATGGCATGTGTTAGGGGAAATATTGGAAGTCAGAGCTTGGGGTGGGGAGCTCCTTGGACCCTCTTCTTCCTGGAGTGTGGAGGCAGTATCCAAGTAATCCTTTGTAGGGTCACAATAAGATCATACAATTATTCAACACACATTGACTAAGTTCTTGCAATGTACTAAGTGCTGAGGATATAAAGAAAAGCAAAAAAGCAAAACCAGTGTTTGCCCTCAAGAAACTTACATTGTAATGGAAGAGAAAAGATGCAAATCAATACGTATATTTACAATATGTACAGAGTAAAGAAGTAAAAATAAAATTAAAAATGGACAGATGGCTGTGCAATGAATAAACACGTCAGTCAAAAAGAATTGAGTTCAAATCTGATCTCTGACATTAACTGGTTGATCCTAAACAAGTCATTTCACCCTGTTTGCCTCAGTTTCCTCATCTGTAAAATGAGCTGGAGAAGATGACAATTACAGTATCTTTCCCAAGAAAACTCCAAATAGGGTCACAAAGCATTAGTCCCAACTGAAATGGCATAACAAGAAGAGAAAAATAATTGGGGTGGGTTGGAGGAGGAGGGAGAATTCAAAATGAGTTGGGAACTGAATCTTAAATAGAATCCAGGTAAGAGAAGAGGCCTTCAAGCAGGCAAGATAGCCAGTGTGAAGGCAGGTCAGGAGTTGGGAGTGTCCTGTTCGTGGAGCTTAGTGTTCTTAGAGAGGCATAAGGTATAAGAAGATTGGAAAGGTAGAAAGCGACTAGATCATTAAGGACTTTACTTGTCAAAAAGAGAAGTTTATGTTTGATCCTACACATAATCCTGGGCCAATAGAGTTTAGTCACTGCAAGAGAGCAAGAGGGGTGGGGTGACATCGTCTGACCTGGGCTTTAGGAAAAGTTGCTTTAGTAGTTGAGTGGAGGATGGACTGGAGTGAGAAGAGGTTTAAGGAAGAAAGAAAAATGCCTTTTGCAATAATCCAGGCAAGAGCTGGTGAGGGCTTGCACTAGGGTGGTGGCCATGTCAGAGAAGATAAAGCAGTGTATAAGAGAAATATTATGATAGAAATGACATGATTTGACAATGGACCAGATAAGTAAGATGAACATGAATGAGGAATAAAGCATGACCCCGAGATGGTGACCTTAATAATAAATAATGTTCCAACACACACACACACACACACACATACACACAAGAGATTTTTTCCCCTTCAAATTTGCTGTTAACTATTGAGTGACAGAATGGTGGTACAATGGACATCAGAAAGAAAGTTGGGAAGAGGTGGATTTAAGAGGAAAGGGAATGATTTGTTTTGACTACATGGAATTGGAGAGGGGAGGCAATTGAGTTAAGTGATTTATCCAGAGTCACACAACTGTGACTTCAGGCTTAGCACTTGACCCACAGCACCACCTAGCAGCCCTAAGGCTATTTAGAATTTATAGGACATTGAATTCAAGATGTCCAAATGACAGTGATTGATGTGTGACCAAAAGTCAGGAGAGAAAATGGGGCAGGATATATAGATTTGGGGAATATCTTAATATAAGAAAGACCAGTATAGAACTGTAGGAAACATTAGGAGATTGAATTCTGGTCCTAATTTTGACAAAACCCTGGACTCTTGGCCGCTGCCTCCTTTCCTATAAACTCAGAATTTGGTTTCAATGAATTCTCAGTTTTCTTCAAGTTCTAACTTTATTCTGTGATTTCATTTGCAGGCAAAAAAGTTCTCTAGTATTTGAGATTTGGATTTTGAATATGTGTATTTTCATCACTCCAGATACCAGTCTCAACTATCTCTTATTACCTGTCAAGAATTTGGGAGCTTTACAAATATAGAATATCTCTAAAGTGGCAGAAGGAAACCCAGCAGTCCAAGAGTGTCGGGAGGAGAAACACCCTGCAAAATTAAAGTACGAAGTTCCCCATCTATAGGACAAATGCATATTTATTGTAGAGAGCTGAAAGGTTTCTGACATCACCAGAGCTCCAGTGCCAACTCACCTGTGGCTAATTAAATTCTGGCTGGTATCCTCATCTCTGGCAGAAGAATACCCAGGAGGCAAGGTGGTATTTATAAAATAAGCACTGCCAAATGTAATGCTGCTTTTATTGCAATGGTGCAAAACTCAATACTTCTTTATTACAAGCAAGCTTCATGCTGAATTAAATACTATGTGGATGGAAGCTAAACTCAAGTATGAATCTCAGGAGGGAGAGTAAAATAACGAGTAGAAGCAGAAATGCCCGTGGCCCCTCTGTCTGCCCTATGTCTTCCCATTAAGTTATCCAGAAATCAGCCTTAGGGGTCAATAGATTGTGTGCCTACACAGTGCCAAATCCAGGTGCCAAATCTTGGCGTGTGCAGATGAAACATCTGGAAGTGTAACTGCAATTATTTTTTAATTTCTTTTGGGAAATTTTGATATCTTGTGGAAACAGACACTACTTCTGTGTCCTTTCAACTCCTTGTTCTTAGGAAAGGAGATTCCAACAAATTTTGAACTGAAACATTTTCCATTTTCCTGGACTTTTCACTCTCTACTCTCAGAAATAGGTTGTCATCCCTACTATGTGATCACATATATATGTGATCTTGGGTTGTTGTTTTTTTTATCTTTGTGTCTCCATTTATTTATTTGTAAAATTAGAGGGCTGGACTAGGTGATCTCCAAGGTTCCGTCCAGTTTTCAATCTCAAGAGGCAACTGCTTAGTTTCCTCACTGAGAATATCTCTCCAAATCTGGGACTAAGCAGCTAAACAACTCTGATCTTGAGAGGCAGAAGATAAAGGAGAAACGAAGAAGAAGAAGAAGAAGAAGAAGAAGAAGAAGAAGAAGAAGAAGAAGAAGAAGAAGAAGAAGAAGAAGAAGAAGAAGAAGAAGAAGAAGAAGAAGAAGAAGAAGAAGAAGAAGAAGAAGAAGAAGAAGAAGAAGAAGAAGAAGAAGAAGAAGAAAAGAAGAAGATGAAGAAGAAGAAGAAAGAAGAAAGAAGACTGGTCCCATTACAAAGGGCAGCTGGTGGCTCCATGAACAGAGCACTAAGCTTGGAATCATCTCAGAACATTCATTTTCCTGAATTCATAACTGGTCTCAGACACTAGTGATGTTGGGCAAGTCACTTACATATTTTGCCTCAATTATCTCATGTGCAAAATGAGCTAGAAAAGGAAATGGCAAACCACTCCATATTTTTGCCAAGAAAACTCCAAATGGGATCACAGAAAGTTGGACATGACTGAAACTATTCAGCAACAACAAGAACTATGAGAAATGTGAAAATTCTACACACCACCCTCTCTTTCCCACCCCCTTTCTTCCTTTCTCTCTCCTTCTCCCTCCCTCTCCCTCTCCCTCCTTTTTTTTCTCTCTAAAATATGGCTAATGTAGAAATTTGGTTTTTTTTTGTTTATACATTTCATTTTGGGTTTTGTTTTCTTGACTTTTCTATACATGAAAAACAGAGGAGGAGAAAATTTAGAATTGAAAATAAAATAAAATTGAATTTAAAAATAAAAAATGAATAAGCAGTTATCATTCATATTGAAACTATATTATCACCAAAGCTTATAATACCTCTCAGTGATAATGTAGTTTCTGGGGAAAGATGGCAAATTTCTAGCAAACAATTTTGAAGTACTTTGGAATCTTCCTATAGAGATATGTTTTACAGACATATCACTATAAGATACTAATAGTAGGTTTTTCATCTATTCAATATGAAAATATAAAATACATGCATAAATATTGGAAACAAAGCAAATTGACTTCAAGAAGAATATATTCTACAAGGGAGACAACATGTATACATTTAAATACATCCAAAATTTAGGACAGAGATGACATGATTTAGAAACTCCCAGGCAAGGAAACTCCCTTCGTCAAAACAAGTCAGCCTCTTCTCTGAAACATGGAATCTAGAGAGCTTTAAGGTTAAAGGGCTTGTTGAATGGAGAAGAGCTAATCCAATTCCAATTGATCAGTGATGGACAGAATCAGCTACACCCAGAAAAGGAACACTGGGAAATGAGTGTAAACTGAGAGCATTTTTTGTTTTGTTTTGTTTTGTTTTTCTTCCCAGATTATTTTTAGCTTCCGAATACAATCCTTCCTTTGCAACAACAACAACAACAACAAAATTCTGTTCTGCACATATATATTGTACCTAGGATATACTATAAGATATTTAATATCTATGGGAATGCCTGCCATCTAGGGGAGGGGGTGGAGGGAAGGAGGGGAAAAATTTGGAACAGAAGGGAGTACAAGGGATAATGTAAAAAAAATTACCTATGAATATGTACTGTCAAAGAAAATGTTATAATTATAAAAATTAATTTAAAAAATTAAAAAAATAAAGGGCTTGTTGAAGATCACACAATAAGCATCAGAGGCATAGAATAAATATACATATATATTATAGTTAAAGAAATACGTGTGTATATAATTCACACAAATATATAGACATAGTCACAAACAAATGCATAATCATGTCTAATAGTAAGCATCAGGGCAGAAGGAGAAGTTTACATGATAACTTTATTATCTATTTAAATGAACTATCAAATTATTTATAATAGATTTGCAGTTTCATGTGCAATCATCTTTTTTTAAATCTTACTATGTCATGGAAAGGCTCATTTTATTCCACAAATTAAAAATAAAATTAATAAAATAAATATTGGGGCAGAATCCCAGTCTTTCTGTTTTTTTTTTTGTTTTTGTTTTTTTTTTTTTGTTGTTGTTGTTTTTAGTTCACCTCTCTATCTGCTCCATGCTGAATATACAAAATAAATGCAAGCCAATCACACCTGGAAGGATCAGGGCACTCTTCAAGTAGGAATCAGGTGGCATTTGAACTGAACTTCGAAGGAAAAAGGAGGTAGAGATGAGGAAGGATATGGAGAAATAAGATGGATGGTAACTGAAGAACAATCAGAAGTCCAGTATGTCCAGATGGGAGTCTGCATGAACGTGAGTTAAGTAGGGTACAACCTTAAAAATAATGCCTATCACTCCAACTCATACCCTTAACTTTAGGCAACACATTGCCCTTTTAAGAGTTCTTTTCCCCTTTAAATTTACTTTGATGTTCACTTTATGGATAGAAAAATGCTGAGGGTAGGGAAGGTCAGTGAAACACAGAGTGATTTGCCCCTAGCCTGAACTCCCTAGAGCTGATCTTGGTAAATGATTTTTTCCCTAAAGGCCTTTGAGTGACTAGTCTTATTATCTTCATTTTAGCCAGGAAAAAATTGAAGAGTGTTGGAATAATTAGTTGAAGATCAAAATAGCAGAGGTCTGACCTCATCTCTCAATAAACTCTATGGCTTCCTATCACCTCAAGGATCAAATACAAAATTCTCTGCTGGTGTTCAAAGGCCTTCATAAACTAGCCCTTCCTCCTTTGTTATACCTCACTCCTCTCATGTATTCATCCATCTAGTGACACTGGCCTCATAAATGTTCCACAAACAAGATACTTCATCTCTCAGCTCCAGGCATCATCTCTGGCTATTTTCCCCATCTGAAGTCCTTTCCTTTTTTATCTCCACCTACTGACTTCCCCTAGCTTCCCTCAAGTCCCAGCTAAAAAACTGCAACTAGAGGAAACTTTCTCAAATCCCTTTAATTCCTGTGTCTCCCCTCTCCTGATTCCAATCTCTCTGGTATATATCTTGTGTCTGTGTAGTTTCTTGCATGATGTTTCTCCTGTTAGAATGTGAGCTGTTTGAGATCAAGGACCATCTTTTATCTTTCTTAACAGTTTTTACAGCAGTGTCTCATACATAGTAGGCCCTTAAAAATGTTTGTTGATTTACTAATTGACCAAGTCAGTGTCTGGTCTGAGCTCTAGCCTGAGAATATGTTGACTTGGAAACTTTCAAGCCTCCAACAAGATGTCTAGCTAATCATGTATCTACCTCTAGGTCTCTATAATATTATTACAAGTGATTAAGAACTCATTCCAAGGGGGCCAACTAGTGTTTATTTAAGACTTTTTCTTTTGAGAAATTGAAATAAATTTCCACAGCACAATTATTATATAATTATATATTATATTTATATATATTATATTACATATATAATATATATAAATATTATTATATTTATATATATTATTATAGCTGCACTTATATACTGCTTCAAAGTTTGTTAAGCACAATGTGTGTGTGTATGTATATGAGCGTGTCTGTGTCTGTGTATACATATAAATTCATTCTGCTCAACAACTACCTAAGGTAGATAACATTAAGTGTCTATTATGTGCCAGGAACTGTATAGGATAAGGATAATGAAGTGTAGAAAACTTAAGTCACTTGCCCAGGCTCATACAACTAAATAAGTGTCTAAGATAGGATTTGAATCTAGATCCTCCTCACTCTAACTGCTATATTCTAGCCCTGGGCCACCTAGTACTCTCTCTCCATTTCTGAAATTTGCCATAAATTTAAAGAGAAAAAGGCCAGTGTTGGTATAAATTAAACTGATTCGTATTTAGTCTGAGCAAAGTTTCAGTTCTCTTAGAATACTGCTTTGGGTTGACTCAATATCAGGATATAAGTTTATTTATGGCAATCAGAATGTTGCACACTGACAGAAATTTGCCCATTGGGTCCTGGGAAAAATTGCAAAACAGGTGCTGTTTGTCTCTGGGGTCTTCCTAGTTTTGAAATTTGGAGATCCTGGTCTCTCCAATCCATTCAGTGCCCCCAAATTATTCATTGGTCATTCAAAGACAACCTAATCTTTCCAAAATTGAATTATCCCTTCTTCCTCTCTTCATTTTTAAATTAGATAATAATATGACTTCCTCTGGAAGGTAGGATTGTATTTGGGACTTGAGGATTCTATTTGGAAGTCAGGGAAGATAGTAGCTGAATAGAAAGATGGAAAACACTCTAAGGTGAGGGGACAGCCAAATAAAATGCCCAGATATGGAGATAGGAAGAGTGTGTTCAAATTCTTCCTCAAACACTGCTATATGATCTGAACAAGTCACTTAATTTCTATCTCAGTTTCCTCAGCTGTAAGATGGGAGTAAAAATGGCACCTACCTCTCAAGGTTGTTGTGGGGATCTCATGAGACAGTATTTGTAAAGAAGTTTGCTAATCTTAAAGTACTGTATTATTACAGGGCATGGTTTGTAACCCCTCATCACCCTGCTTGCCTTTCTCTGGATGTGTTTCAACTCGTTATTAGGGTCGCTCACCTCTCTTGTTCCATTAAATACAAAAATCCTGAGAGTTAAGCTCTGGGATTTGGTGGTTGGTGAACAAACAACAAAAACACATACTGCTAAAAAAAATAGATAGTTCTTTCTTATTTTAGACTCTTATCAAATACTCAATTTAGGAACCTCAGACTCCTTTGTATTAACTACTAGTATCCTTATGGATCAAAGAATTGTTTCTTATGTCATCTAGGCTGCTAGAGTTACTTGAGATTTTATCAGCTCTGGCAAGGGAAAAGTCAGAATCCTCTAGGCCTCTGGCTAAGATCAAATGTTCTTCCTTGTACCTGGGGATTCGATTCGTCTCGACAAGGGGATGAACTCGATGATCTAATAGGAGGGACGAGTTTTTTCAGACTGGTTTGTTTGAATCATGTTTGTTTTAAGATGTATCTACCTGTCATTGTGACATATGCCAGTACATATCTGCTGATGCAATCTATTTTTTTTGTTAAAACAATAAAACTTTGAGGTTGACCTTTGTCCTCACTAACATGAAACTCTCCTGGTAACATTTTTATCCCCTGCTCTTGAAGAGAACTGGCAAAACTGTGCTGGTTGCTACCTACCCTCATAACTTTATATCATCTCCTTACCTGAAAAATGAGGGGATTGGATTAATCTCCATGGTACCTCTTACTTCACCTTCAGTCCTAAGAATCCCTAAATCCATAACACAATGAGGTTGTTTCTTCTCTGCAGGAATGAAATAGAAATGGGCCAGAAGCCATACATGGCATACACTAATTAATGAGAAACTGTCTTCACAAATCAGTTGGGGGTATTCCGATGAAATAAGGACTGGAGACATCCCAGGTCAGGATGCCATTCACTTATTCATTTGGAACAGTGATCAAGGTTAACTCTTCAGGTGCAATTATCCAAAGGAAGTGTTTCTGGATGGATTAGGAGAGCTGCAGTCTTAGAACTCTGGGTTATTGGGGGTTTCCCCCCACTATTCTATAGTTTTAAGACAAAATAAAAGGAGCTGTATAACTTTGGAACACATATTCTTTTTGGATTTCTACAAAATAAATTATTGGTATGTATTTGCTAAGAAGCATCAATTAATGCTAAACTTCCCTCTCTTGGAGATATCACAAAATCAAATGTTATTCTCCGTTAATATGATCTACTATGTGCAGAGAATGTAATTGTGGGAATTCATAAATCCAATCCAGCAATCATTTTAAAGTTCTTACAACAATGGATAAAAGGCAGTTAGTTGGCATAGTGGAGAGTGGGCTAGATTTGGAATCAGGAAAACTCATCTTTGTAAGTTCAAATCTTCCCTCAAATACTTAGTAGCTGTGTGACCTTGAGCAAGTCACTTTACCCTGCCTCAGTTTCCTCAAATGTAAGATGAGCTAGAGAAGGAAATGATGAACCACTTCAGTATCTTTGCCAAGAAAATCCCAAGTGGGGACATGAAGAGTTGGATACAATCGAACAACAAAAGCAATGTATAAGGTTAGAAGGGAGCTAAGCTTGAGGATAAAGACAACCTGGCTTCCTGACTTGGAATCCAGGGGAATTTATTTAAATTCTCAGAGCCCTGGGAAATTCTATAACATTTTTAGTTACTCAGAAGATAAAGATATGTGCTGGTGAAAGCAATTCCCCATGCCAGCGAAATTTCAGATCTGCTTTATATATAATCAATCATTGTGAATAAAAAGACACAAATAGATCCTCTTGTTTGTTCTAGCCAGTGATGCTGGGGATGGTAATACTCCTTTGAGCTCCCCCTCTACTTGAAGGCAAGCTTCCTGGGTGGAGGGGGGGATGGCTACTCAGATTTGAGATATTCTGAGTATCAGCACTTCCAAAATAAAGCTGGCAAGTTCTCACAAATATTTTTGCCTTTCAATAGTCAATCAAAGAACATAAGCAGCTCAAAGCCAAAGAGTAGTTAGATTTACAACAGAACATTCTTCCCCTGACTTAGTGCGGACCTTCTTGCAAACATATACACCATCAATGGCGAGAGTGAGCAAGTGCAGAGATTGAACATGACGGGCCCACACAAAGGGAGCATGTATGGATGGGCAATTTACATGCTTCAGGGCTCTTGATGTTCTTTCATGACATCCCCGAGCTGTCTTAGTTAGGCAAGTTACTGGGCTCAACTTTCCAAGTCTGTTTTTTTCTTTTTCTTTTTTCAAGGTACCTTGTCCTTTGATAAATTGTAGCTTTCAGCTTCTGCATCAGCAGATATCCTTGGCTGAGACCTAGTTAACTCATTCTGAGAAAGGTTCTGAGCTTCTCTGAGGACCGGTAGGAAGCCTGCCCAGGTTTGTTTCCTCAGAGCCTCAGTCCGGAGCTCTGCCATCTCCAAATGTCACAGCCTCTTTCCCAGGCACCAGGCCCACAGATTGCTCTCTGATATTGGTTGATTCTCCTATTTTAAAACTTAAGATCTATCCTGTTTGTACATGTAAATGAGTGTACAATCCTTGCAGAGGGACAAGTCCATGGGATCTGTCAGTTCTCTGATATTATCTGACCCTTTCGCTGGACTAGTACAATTATAAGCTACAAATGTACCACTTCATATCTAACTCCCTTACAGAATCTTTGCTCCAGATAAAGGTTTGTTAATCCACACTTTCCTTAAGAGCAACCCACCTCCCCAGAAATATGCTGGACCAAAACCAATTTTTTTCTGGTTTCCATTCCCCCTTATTTAAAATGTAAGCTCTTTTAGAGAAGTAGAATAATTCTGAAAGGAATATGTCATGAATCTCTATCATTTACAGCTTCTCTCTATGTCTCTGTTTTTCTATCTGTCTCTCTCTTCTCTAACTGTCTGAATCTGTCTTTCTCTGTCTCTCAGTCACTGTCTGTCTCTGTATTTCTGTCTCTGATTCTCCTTGTCTCTTTCTCTTTCAATCTCTCCCCATCTCTCATCTTTTTCCTCTTAGTTACTCTGCCTCTGTGTCTAATGTAACTGCTCTAACAGCCAACATGCCCAGCTGGAAGAAGAGAAAATGCCAGCTGCCTTCTGAAATCTCACAAGCCCTAGTTCCAAAGGAAAGAAGACACAGACAGGAGACAGCCCCATTGTAGACACTGACTTTCCTAGGAGATTATGTGCTCATGGGGTCTGGGAGATGAGTTCTGGCTCAACAGCCAATTAAAAGTATCACGATGGTGAGAGGAACAGTCAGAAGATATCTGTTCCTGTTCTGATGTGAAGGGGAACCCTTCCAAGCTTCATCACCCAAAGAGATGCTGCATTAGTTAAGATAAAAACCTTGAAAGTAAAAATAAGAGTTATGCATTACAGGTCATTCTACCATTTCCAGTTCTAACTTTTGAGGCAATCTTCCTTCTACCCCACCCCCCTCATGTGAGCATCCTCTTCTTCCCAATCAATCTTTCAGTTATAGCAGGAGAGAAGGAAAGAGCCAATTCAGAAGTAGTGCTTATATTATTTTTCATTTATAAAAGACAATGAGAATTTCCATAACATAGTAAAATAAAAATATGACTGCACATGAAACAATAAATCTATTATGTACAATTTACTTTTCCTTAAATATATAATAAAGTTATCATGTAAATTTCTTTTTCCATTTTTTTCTTTCCCCTGACCTAGAGATGGCTACCATTAGAAACAAATATATAAGTATATGTAAAATCATTCTCTTCATATTCCTATTTATCAGTTCTTTAATAGGCTTGCTATATTCCAGTCAAAATGGAACAGGACACAGACACTTTATAGCATGCTGTCTACACTGGAATTCGAGGCTGTTATGAGCTTTCCAATATTGGAAAATCATATGCTGTATTTCAGATCTCCAGCCCTGGTGCATTTGTCTGTCTCAAGCATCTCTCTGTCCTTGAAGTTTCCCTTCATAGGGGCCCACAGATGTGATGTCACATGGGACCAAATGGTAGGAGGGCTCGTGCATTTGACCCTAGTCATCACTGTCCCTAAGCTCCTTACTTCACTCTCTCCCACAGGTTTTCAATGGAGCTCCTACTTGTTTAATGGAGCTGTTAGTAGCTCCCTAACTTCGTCTTCTTTTCCATTTCATTCAACCAAAAACAAGCAGGGTCTAAAACTTCCATCAGGAACTACCTCTATCTCCTGCTCCAGTTTGTACTTTCTTTCCTCATTCACACCTTTCTTCCTGTTTCTTCTACAGAGAAGATGGGAGAGAGAGGGGAAGCAGCAAATGTGGAGATGAACAATCTAGCCTGACTAGAGCCACACTAGGTGATAATAGCTAATACAAAGTAATAATAAATAGACTGGATGGGGAGGGAGAGGTTAAGAGAAAGGAAGATAGAAAGAAGATGGAAAGCAAGCCCTGAATTCTATTCTGATTCAGCCTTTGGGACTTTAGCTATGAAACATATAACATAAAATGGTTCATAAAATATGTCCCCAGGTGATCTCTTTAACTGCTGAACCAGGAATGAGGTCCTAGTTTCAATATTCTATGAAATATAAAACCTACTCAGGGTTCTGAACCCCCTCTTCCCCATTATACTGGGGTGGCATTTTATCAGATTCATCAAAACAATGAAAAATGAACTCATGTAAACAAATTAAGATTAACAAAATACCTCAGTGAACAAGGAAAGATCCATGGGACAAGAGTAGAAGACTTCAAAGAAGCAATTTTTTTTTTTTTTTCTTGAGAGGGCATTGAGAAATTCCCTTAAGTCTCAGTTGTACTACTGAAAGACAAAGAGTTGGCTACCTCTGCTCTCCCTTTCATCAGGATGTTGGAATTTTGTCTATATAGTCTCCTCCAACTGTCTCCCCTCTCTCAGCTCAGTCCCTCTTTCAGAAACCCCAACTCCTCACTGTCATATCTCCCCCTCTCTAAACACCCCATCTCCTCCTCTTTAGTCTATAATATTACCCTTTCCCTTAGGGAGCTATTGAATTCCTTCCCGGAAGCTTTTGGGTGGAGCTACATTCAGAACTGGGGTTTGGCAGATCTCTGAATCCTGAAAGCCTGGGGGCTCAGTGAATATCTTACAATCCTAAGTCTAAAGGGGAAAGAATATGAAATCATCGAGGGCAATGATCTTATTTTACACATGAGGAAACCAGAACCTAGAAAGGGTACCGGATTCATCCAATCACCCACAGAGAACAAGAACTAGAATTTTAACTCTTGCTCTTTGTCCCCATCTCTTTCTATGATACTATAGAAATGATGAGCAGGAGGAGATTAATGAATAAATAAATGAAAGGGTATCTATTAAGCACTTATTCAAGTACTTTATTAAGTTTGGAGGATACAAATAAAAAAAAATAATAATAAAGTAGGGACTGACCTCGAGTTTATTTTCCAATGGGAAAGACAATACAGATGGGGTAGTGTTGATCAAGGAAGACAATTTTTGATTTGGAAAATTACTGGAATAGCCAATAGAGTCATAGGGCACACCTTTCCAAGAGCAAAGACAGAATTGATTATGATTCCAGAACTGAAAGGGGAAGAAATAGAAAGAAAGGTATCAGAGATTCCTCACCTTAAAGTAAAATGAAAGATTAGATGACAGTTGGGTGGTACAGTGTATAGAGCCCCAGGCCTTGTGTTAGGACAACATAAGATCAAATCTAGCCTTAGATATTTACTAGCTATGTGATCCTGAGCAAGTCTCTTAACTTCAGTTTCCCCATCTGTAAAATGGGGACAATAATAATAATACCTACTCTCAGGTAAATATAAGAATCAAATGCAATAATAATTACAGAGTAATTTATTCTTTGCTAATATATACATGCTAAGCTCTATATAAATGTTATTTTATTGTTGTTGTTGTTACGAGGATGCTATATTCTCCCGATCTGCAAAGTAGCTAATCTTCCTGAAAGTCAATGTTCTTACTTGGCTTATATCCTAGAACAATTCCTCAAAACTTGGTAGTAAGGAAAGCAGAAAGACATGTACAAAAGCATAGAGATGGGAACTAAGTTATTTTCTAGCCAAACATTCTTCTGGAAACTTGATTTTATTTCCTTTCCCAAGGTTCAGCTAACTTCTTTTGTTTAATAAGGATAGTCCCAAACCCATTCGAGTCTGTCTCAACTTCCCTCTGCTTCCTCTCCCCGCAGCATGTGGTACTGGAATCTTGAGGACTTTTCTTCCTCTTCATTGCATTTTGTTATGGCACACACACACAAATGCACATCAGTAAATATGATCAAGCAACTGCTAATATAATATTACCTGATATCTCAGGAACTTTCCATGCTCTCATCTTGGTGCTCCTCAGTGTTTCATGCCTTTGTTTCTCTCTCCATCTCCTCCCACCCCCACCACTTACATTCTTTCTCATAACCCCCCCCAACCCTTGCCAATTTACAAATCTAACCCCTATTTAATCTTGGTACCCGACACTGGCTCTCAAAGTCTGAACAGCAGAGAACTGGTGTTTCTTGAGGATCTTCCAGGAAATTTGTGGGTCAGTCCAAAGTATAAAACATAAACATGCTTTATTTTCATTTTTAAAATTGTAGTTTCCACTGTAAATTTGAGTTTTCATTAAAAAAATCACAAAACCAAACTTTTAAAAAGTGACTGGTTCTATTTAATCAGGCAGAAGAGGTTTATTTTGTTTTATTTTGTGTTAGTACTGTGTCCCTTTATGTTTCCTAATAGTCATCAGACAGAGAGGGATAGAGCATGACCTGCTATACCTACAAGTTTCCCTAATGCTTAACACAATGTTGGCTATACAAATTAATGGTTTTTATTGACTTGTTGAATGGATTGAGAGGAGATAATTTGAGGACTTTGGAACTAGAACCCCGGACTAGAAAAGAAACCCTTTCCTAAGAAACATTTGTTTTCCCTCTGGCAACTAATAGCAGCATTTCCCCACAGCTCTGTCTCCCATTACTCTGGGTTTTAGTAAACAAGGAATGGAGACTTTTCCTGCCCACCCCTGGGTGTTTGAACACTCATAACTTATAGCAGGCCCTCCTCCCCCATAATTTTTTTTTAATGATGGGTTGGGTGGATTTGACTGTCCAAATGGAAATTAGCAAAAGTGTTCTAATCTGGGACAGATGTTATAAATGGACAGTGAAGTGAACTCAAGGATTGGATTGACTATTGGAAATTTGCAAAACTTGATGACCCCAAACTTTTCCTTGAAAAAAGGCCTACTTTTTTAATATTAGCATTCTATTGGACTTTATTAGAAGGCCACTGCCTTCTGGAACACAAGTGGAGAATTAAAATTCTCTAAAGAATTAAAAATTTGTCCTATCAGAGGGCAATGAAAAGGTGTATGGTATATATATATCAACAGTTGTAAGATATAACCAATGAAGAATAAAAAGGAAAATGAGAGTAAAAGGATATTAGGCAATTCATGATAAGAAGAAAAGAAGGCTGGCCATATGTCCAGGAGTAATATTTTGGATATTGGAAGAAACATATATTTCTAGAAAGTTGTGATTAATTCACGAGAAAAACTGTGTAAGAATTGGACAAGATAGGCAGGCATGAAGGGGTTGGCTTATGACGGATTTCATTGGATGGAGCATTTATATTCATATGTTTACAAATCTATTTGATTTTTTTTTTACTAGATAGACTTCAATGTTGATGTCCTTCAAGAGGTCACATTTTAAACTTTTTTAATGGTTACAAATCACTTTCCTTACAAAAACTCTGTGAGACTAGGATTATGATCATCTCCACTTTTTAGATGAAGTTTAGATGATTTGCTCTTGGTCATATCGATAGTTATATAGAAGAGTCAGAACTTGAATTCAAATTTACTAACTCAAAGGCCAACACTCCGTCTACTCTGCCACATTGTTATGGTTCAGCCATTTTTCAGTTGTGGCTGACTCTTCCTAACCATTTGGGGTTTCCTTAGCAAAGATACTGGAGTGGTTTATCATTTCCTTCTCCAGCTCATTTTATAGATGAGGAAATGCCGCAAACAGGATTAAGTGACTTGCTCAGAATCACACTAGTAGGTATCTGAGACCAGAATAAAATTTAGGAAAATGAGTCTTCATGACTCCAGGCCCAGAGCTCTATCTACTGTGTCTACTACTTAACCACTCTACCTATCTTTTTTCATTTTTTTTATATTTCTATGAATCTCTCTGCTTCTATCTCTGTCTAGCACGCACAAATACAAACACACACACACACATACACATATTTTAGCTTTCTCAAAGCCTTAGGCATCCTAAGGGTGTTATAGTCATGTCTTTTTTTGCTGCCATCTACTCAAGCCCAGGCTGTTTCCCATTATTGTTCAGGAACCAGCGACTAGTACCCTCCCATCTCCAGTTCCATTTAAACATTTAATATAAGATTGTCTTTTACAAAGGATATTTATTTCACATATATAGTAAGACTAAACTACAAATGTTGCTTTGGAGTACATATTCTTCTCTAAATCACTTCAATCTCTGGGGAAATAGGTTTAAAATTGGCATTGGTCCTTCTAACTGTGTGCAAATGTAGTATCAATGCCAGATAAGTTCTTAGATTAGCTGTCCTTGGCTTGGAATTTCAAAGGTCCTTTCTTTGCTTAGTGGAGGATCAATGTAGTACTGACATCTGACTTTCTATGGCCCCATCTTTTGAAAATCCCAAGGTCAGATATTCTAATCTCCCTCCCTTAAAGGCTAAAAGAAAAAAATCAAGTACTGAGGTCCATTTCTTGGGTTCACTGTGGCCTTAGAAAGAAAAGGACTTGTGACTTCTCTTACAGTTTGGTCTCTCACTGTGAGCAAAAGAATCATTTGATGAAAAATGGTGGCTGAAATAGACCCAGGACTCTTGGAAGACAACAACATTTCTGGCTACATAGGCAACCAAAAAAAAAAAAAATCTTCTAACCATGTGATTAGCCAACCAGAACCATTTATAAAATGTCTGCAGATGTTCCACAGTCTGGACAAGGACAAAAAGCAAATTCCCTAGCTTCTCCAGAGGTATATATCAGACTCTCACTATTCTATTTATCTATCTGTCCTCTATCTATTTGACTGGCTTTCTCACTATCTTCTATCCATAAACTACATATATATATATATACATATATATATATATACATATGTATGCATATTTAGTGTGAATACTATATATAGTACATAGTCTACATTGTATATATACTATATATACATATGTAAATGTGTATGTGTATATGTTTACATATACAGATATGTGTATGAATGTATGCAAATACACATCCATATCTACATACATACACATATGTAATATATATGTATATATATGTGTATATATATATATATATATATATATCTTTGCTAAGAAAAACACAAATGGGGAAGTGCTATATTTGTTCAGTTGTGAATGATTCTTTGTGACCAACCTCTCCCCCATTTGGAGTTTTCTTGGCAAAGATACTGGAATGGTTTTCCATTTCCTTTTCCAGCTCCTTTTACATTTGAGGAAACTGAGGCAGATAGGACTTGCCCAGGGTCACATAATTAGTAAGTTTTGTACTCAGGAAGATGAGTTTTCCTGACTCCATATTATATATATGTATGTATGTGTGTATGTATATATGTATGTATATAAAATAGAGGAGATCTTAAAGAATATATCTTCCAACCATCTATTTTTATAGACAAGGAAGGCTCAGAAAAGTTATATGGCCTAACCAAGATCACACAGAAAGCAAAGAGCAGAATAGGGATTTGAATTCAAGCCTTCTACTCTAAAACCATTGTTTGTTTGTTTGTTTTTCATTTTCATTTACATACTTTCTACAGCTAATTTATTTTTCATTTCAGACTTTTTGTCCTCCTTGAATACAGCTCTATGTTTCATGATTTTTTTAAGATATGTATTGTATTTGGTGGTCCACAATTCAGAATTTCTGGGATTTTTGTAACTCATAAGCCCATCTTGGGTCAAGCTCTCTCAGAGCAAAAATGAAAAGGTAAACAAGAGTTTGTTTTATTTCCCTTTCTGTATGACTGTTACTCAGTAGTATTCTTAGACATGATTTCAAAAGCAAAAGGGAGACAGAATAAGGAGTGGGGAAAAGAAAGAGAAAGGCAGAGAGACAGAGAGAAAGAAACAGAGAAAGAGACAGAGACAGAGACAGAAAAAAGACAAAGAGAAACACAGAGAGACAGAGACATAGAGGGGGATGGAGACAGAGAGAAAAAGACAGAGACAAAGACAGAGATAAAAAGAAACACAGAAAGACACAAAGAGAAACAGACACACAGAGAGACAAATTCAGAAACACACAGAAAGAAAAGCAAATATCACAAAATGGCAATGCTATTTTTCAGTCAAAATTAAATACAGTTGAAGCTGTCACCGGACCTCTCACCCCTCTTCACTGCAACCTGCAGATAGATGCAGGAAGGCATTCTCAGTCTGTTAACCAGCTTTGGCTTCCCTTCTTCCGTGGGGAAGTCCACAGAGAAAACTGTGCTAACCCAAGCCCCCAGCTGTAGCCAGAGGTTAGGCTGACCCAACAAATCTGAGACCAAACAATATCTTAAAAGGTTAAGGAGAGGCCAAAGAGAGGGCCTTTGTTCCAGTCCTCAGCATATTAGTGCACCACATTTTGGGGCCAGGCGCCTTTCTGAATGTGAGAGCTTTGGGATTCTAATCACTCAAAGGGAATGAGTTATTCTTGTTATCAATAGGGGAACAGTTGCCATTCAAGCTAGAGAAGAAAGCAGATCTACTGCAGGGCATGAAATTCAATTTTCCAGGTAGCAGCAAGTAATTGATACCACGGGGTGACCTCTGCCCAAGGCAGACATTTCGAACTATAGAAAATAGCAGTGGGGCCAGCTCTACAGTGTGACCCTCAAAAACTAAGCTTTAAAAATAACAAAAGCTAATGACTTTTCCCTCTCCTATAAACGCTAACTGCTGTAGTTACCTTTGTCCCTTTTGGCCTTCCTTCCAATTCAGAAAAACCTAATCACTTTTATGGATTTTTATGGGAATTCACCCACCTGAGACAGAGAGTGGGAAACCAGAACAGACTAATCAACTGTCTCTGTGGGTCAAAGGGTTTGGCCTGTCATCTAAAGCCTCTCTGAAAATACCACCAAGCAAACCAGACAGTACTTTAAGGAAATTAAAATACCAGTCCAATGAACTGAAAAGACATAATGATGGCAGCTTGTCTCATTGGCCCATCCACAAGATTCCATCCACAAGGCCTTCTTCCTATAGCAACCCTCCTCCCCCTGCCGCTGATTTCCTCAGGCTCTTCAAGGAAAAGGACCTGATTCTCTTCTTTGTGATAATCACCTATTTCCAGGAAGGACTAAACCCAAAGATGGAAAGTCTTCTATGCTGGCACTACCATCCCTTTTCCTCACTCACCTGAATTTGCCCCAGACACAATTTCTAATTTGGCTTAATATAATGGAAAGCTCAGTAATATTGGAATAAGAGTACCAAGGTTCTAATCTTGCCTTTGATATTTTTTTTAATGTGTAACAAGTCTCAGTTTCCTTCCTCTATAAAACAAGTCTTTTGGAAAAGTGGATTCTGAGGTTTCTTCCAGCTCCTTCCTGAACTGATCCTCTGAGAGGGTCACACCTTGTCACCTAGCAATATGATTAAGATTCCCTAAAATGGGAATAATGATATTAACACTACTTATTTTATGGGGTTATTATAAGGTTATCAGTTGTCCTTCATTCTCAAAGAAGATCATGACATTAAGGAGGTGATATTATGACATGCAAGTGAGAGATTTTTGTGAGGGAGGGCTGTGCAAGGTCTCCTGATTCACTTTCCCCTAGAGGGCCATTTGAGTTATTGTAAGGAATTGACCTATTTTTAAATAGGCAAGAAATTCACCATATCCTAAGGGATGTTTTATCTATTTCTTCTGAAAATTTAGAATTGACTTTTCTATAGCATCTACTAATCAGTATAAATTCAAAAATGTTTCAACTTTAGACTTCCTTTAGGTAAAAGATCAGCATTGCAAATAAGGGCCATTGGGAAGAATTGTGGACATGTCATTGGGAATTGTTCAGAAATTAAATCATCCTGGATATTCATACCAGGTCCTATTATTCATTCACTGCTCGATACCGAGTTAGTGCTATCTCCCAAATTAGGATTATTGAAGTTCATAGCTCCTGCCATTTCTCAAACTATAAGCAAGAAGAATTTTTTAAAAATTAAATATAGCTATTTCAACCATAAATTACATGAGTGCAGAAAAAGAGTCAATTTAGATTTTTATCAGATTTTTCTTTCCAATTTTAATTAAAGTACTTGACATATAAAAATGACTGTTAGAAAAACTGACTGCAGGAAAAGTAAGGAGAAAAATGAATTAGGAAAAAATAGATCCCTAATACTACAAAGATTCACGGCATCTTTAGAGGTGGAACAGAAAAATTAAAACAGAAAAATGTTTTAATGAATATTATAATGTATGGTAGTATTTTCCTTTTGAGACATATGGAAAAAATGTATGTGACATGTTTTCCCCTTCGGTATGCTGACAAGGGCAAAAAAACTACAGTGCATAGCTTAATTTCTTTCAATTTCTTTAATTTAAAATCTGAGGTTTTTTTTTCCCAAATAATAAGGTATAACCTAACTATTAACTTCTGACTGGAACAACTAGCCTTGTTTCTATAACAATCAATCAACAAAATAAATGTCTGGAAATTTGGGGAATGGCTAAACAAATTATGGTCCATAAATGCAATGAAATGTTATTACATGTAAGAAAAGACAAACGTGATTAACATAGAGAAGTCTGAAACAACTTACATGAACTGATGCAGAGTAAAATAAGCAGAGCCAAGAAAACAACATGCATAATGACTACAATAATGAAAATGGAAAGAACTATAACCACAAAACAATCAAAAATAACATTATAAGGAAGAATAGCACCAAAGAAGAGATATAAGAAGACAATTCTCTCCCCTCCAACACTCTTTTGCAGAGTTATTCCATAGGTACATAGCTACAGTAATCATTCCATATATTCTCAGATAATTTTTATTCTTAGAGAATTATCAAAGCTAATGATGAGTTTTGCTAATCATGTTCTTCTCCCCCTCTTGCATACGCACTTTAGTTATATTTTGGGGTAGCTTTCTGGGAAAGAGAAAGAGAGGAGTACTGGGTAAAAATACTGATGGGACAACTAAGTATATCTACAAAAATTTATCTCAAAAATAAATTAAAAAAACCCCACAATTAATCAGTCAACAAGGACTTAGAATCAGAGAGTCCAGGTTCAAATATCACCTCTGCCACTTATTATTATGAGATCTTTGGCAAATCATTTACCCTTTCTAAGTCTCAGTTTTCTCATAAAATAAGAGACTTGGTTTAAATGGCTTTTTACATTGTAATTATAAATTATACATATTATATGTCATGTATTACATATTATATCAAATATATCATGTATTGCTATATTATTATATTACAAACATTATTACCATATATGACATATTGCTACATTTTATTATTGTATTATATTATATTGTTAAATTATATTACATAAATCCCTTCTAGCTCTTTATCTATGAACTATGGTATCTTTATTAAGCATCTACTAAATTTCCACTCTGATATAGGCTCTATGGAGGCCACAAAAACAGTATAAGATATGATTCATGCCTTTAAGCACCTTCCATCTTACCAGATAGATGCTCCACAACTATCAGGGAGCCATCATTATGGTAGAGAGATAGAGATGGATCTAGAGATAAAGAGGTGGATAGAGACACCATTGGAGAGTGAGATAGAGAGATAGATGACAGATAGAAAAAAATTGAAAGAGATGTGGAGAGAATGAGAATTATTAAGGCTAATCATTATGCTAAGGATTCAAATATCAACAACTAAGACCATCCCTATCTATAAGTAACTAGAATTAATTGGGGAAGACAACAAATAAAGGGGAGTTCAGCAAAAGGAGTCCTCCTAGAGAGCTAAGATGACTGGTGAGGAGACAGAGGAATCTGAAGAATGAGTGAAGTGAGAATAACCCAAATCCCTCATGAATGATTCTGACTACAAGTACAATAGAAGATCAGGGAGAACCTGAATAGTTAAAATCACTCGATGAAGAAGGTAAAGCTAAAGCTTTGCCCAGGAAGATTAGTAGGATTTTAAAAAGCAGATGAATAGTTAAAGAAGAAGAGCAACCAAGGGATTGGAATAACATGATTCAAGAGAAGATATATTGAAACAACCCAACAGGAACAAAGGAAAGTTACATGTGGTAGAATAGAGTAGAATAATGTTGAACAGGTAGGATGGTCAGGTTAGTTGTGGGAAATCATTTTAGTTCTTGAGAGACTAGAAATAGCAAACCATGGAAGAGTCTGTGGCAATAACTGTAAGGGAGATGATGGACTGGACTAGGATGATAGTAGTTGTGAAAATAGAGAGGATGGAAAAAATTAAAAGACATTTCAACAGGGTGAAACTTGATGATAGACCTATATAGAGGTAACATGCCTGGGACATGCAGAAATTGCCTCCAATATCATCTCCTTACATTTAGAATATAGGAAACCATCTTATGGGAGAAGCATGATGATAGAAGGGCCTTAGAGAGACTTTAGGGTATGTGTAAACATTCAGTAATTGGTTCTAGTATGATAACCATATGGTTAGGAGAAACCTTTTTAATTGGCTGTATAGTTAGTGCTGAAGGTGCCTCCAAAAAAAAGCTGGCAATCTTTGTGACAGCAGGTGTGCAAGTGCACAGTGTACCTGTCCTGGAGTCAGGAAAACTCATCTTCTTGAGTTCAAATCAGGCCTTGTATGACCCATCTCAGCAAATCACTTAATCTTGTTTGCCTCAGTTCCTCATCTGTAAAAATAAGCTGAAAAAAGAAAATGGCAAAGCACTTCAATTTCTTTGCCAAGGAAACCCCAAATGGAGTTTTGAAGAGTCGGACTCAATTCAACAACATTTTTTTCTTTCCTACATTTGGTTAAGCTTCTTAATTTTGGCTCTTCTCTTTCACTCCTTTGCTGATAACATCAGGTGAGAAAATATGCTATAAAAGGGAAAAGCCCTGTGGATCTGGAGTTACAGCTTAATAGGGAATTCCCAGTTTGAAAAATATATCTATCCATTGATGAAAGATGGACAACTGCTGGTGTTCTACAGTCTTTAAGAGTTGCCTGAGGCACTGAGTTTTTAAGTGACCTGCTTGGGGTCACATAGATGGGATGTGATAGGATAAAACTGTTCCTGAAACCTGATTGACCCCCAACTTCTCTGACCTTGCAGCTCATAGCTATCTAGCGGAGGAGTTGGAAAATACACTGCTGATATGGCTGATTTGGTTTTGCACCTACAAGCTAAGAATGTTTTTTACATTTTCAAAAAAGTTTTTTTGGTACTTTATAATGTCAAAAAATATCCTCAGTTGCTGTCTGTACAAAAACAGGCTGCTGGCCAGATTTGGTCAGCTGCCAAATAGCAGTCTGCTGCAGGGGATCCAGGGGCAGAAAAATTCCCAGCCATATATATGTCTTGGGAAAATGACTGGGAAGGGACTAAGACTCCAAATCATCATTCCCTGATGACCTAGTGACCAGATATTTTAGAAACTGGATAGGAGAAAGCTAAGTGTCACTGTGCTTGATTGAATCACTATCTATATATTCTTGTTTTGTTAGAACCTCCTCTAAATGGTCAATGACTCGCTTGTGCCTTACTATGTCCCAACATTGAACATGAATTAATAAAAATGAGCAAGCATTATAGTTGTGCCTCTGAGAGAAAGAGAGAGGGAGGG
Organism: Sminthopsis crassicaudata; assembly: GCF_048593235.1. Classification (NCBI taxonomy): domain Eukaryota; kingdom Metazoa; phylum Chordata; class Mammalia; order Dasyuromorphia; family Dasyuridae; genus Sminthopsis; species Sminthopsis crassicaudata. Next base: position 579,421,149 of record NC_133617.1, on the reverse strand, counting down.
AGAGAGGTAGAGGAAGAGAAAGGAGAGACAGATAAGACAGGGACATGATAGGATAGGATAGAATGGGACAGGACAGGACAGGAAAGAAGGGAAAGGAGAGAGAGATGGTAGACTGTTAGAGATAGAAGTGAAGAGAGATGGATGGTAACAAAAGATAGTGAGATAAAGAAGTAGATGATAAAGATGGATAGAGTTTGAGAGAGATGGATAGAGACAAGAAATGGTGAGATAAAAAGAGAAATGATATGGATAGAGACTGAGATAGAGAGAGAGAAATAAATAGTGATAAATAGTGAGATAGGGAGATAAATGACAGATTGAATAGTTTGAGTAAGATGGATAAAGATAAAGATAGAGTGATAGATATGGATATGGAGATACAGATGGATAGAGCCATTGATAGAGAATGAGATAAAGAGATAGATAATAGAGATTGAAAAAACTGACAAAAATTATTATTTTTTAATTTTATTTTTTTATTTATTTTAACTTTTTTTTTGACAGTACATATGCATGGTTAATTTTTTCCAACATTATCCCTTGCACTCCCTTCTGTGCCGAATTTTCCCCTCCTTCCCTCCACCCCCTCCCCTAGATGGCAGGCATTCCCATACATATTAAATATGTTATAGTATATCCTAGATACAATATATGTGTGAAGAACTGAATTTTCCCCCCACGGAAGAATTGGATTCAGAGAGTAAAAATAACCTGGGAAGAGAAACAAAAATGCAAATAGTTTACACTCCTTTCCCAGTGTTCCTTCTCTGGGTGTAGCTGCTTCTGTCCATCATTGATCAATTGGATCTGAATTAGATCTTCTCGTTGTTGAAGATATCCACTTCCATCAGAAGTGATCCTCATATAGTATTATTGTTGAAGTATATAATGATCTCCTGGTTCTGCTCATTTCACTCAGCATCAGTTCATGTAAGTCTTGAAGAGAATTATTAATTACTGTACTGAGGATTCATATATAAACAACTAAGACTATTCCCATCTGCAAGGAGCTTACATATTAATTGGGGAAGACAACAAATAAAAGGGAATTCAGCAAAAGGAGCCTTCATAAAAAACTAAGATGACTGGTAAAGAGACAGAGGAATCTGAAGAAAGAATGAAGTGAGAACGGTTCAGATCCAGGTTTACTAGGCAGGAGGAGGTTCCTCAAGATGGAGGATTCTCTGGGATGGGAAGTGGTCCAGTGAGGAAGTAAAGAAATTCAGAGAATAGATCTATCCAGGGTGTCAGAGACAGAACTGGAACATCAATGTTGCCATCTATAAGGCCAGTCCTCTTTTCACTACATTATGATGCTTCTGATGGGGAGTGTGGTGCAGTGAGTCAAGTGCTTACCTAAAAGTCAAAGCCCTAATTTTCAAATTCCAGACCCAGTGAGTTATTCCTTCCATGACACCTGACAAATTCCTTAACGTATAAAATGGAGAGATCTTAGGATCACATATTTAGATGAAAAGACCATAGAAGTCATAATCTAAATCTTTCACATTACAGATAAGGAAACTTAAGGGTCAGGGGCTGGGGTGGGGAGGGCATGTTAAACAATGAGTCCAAGGTTAAATAGATATTAAATGTAGAAACAAGATACAATCCCAGGTTCTCCAATGTTTAATCTAGCATTCTATCCTCTGTACCCCAAGGGGATGGAGTAGGTAATCTATAAAGTCCCATCCAGCTCTTAGTTCATAATTCTCATGAACTATATTCGGGGAGGGGGGGGGAACTCAGCATCAATAAACTCCAAATCATCCCAGTGGAACACCCCACTGGAAATTAGTTTAAGTAAGCCTAGTAGAGGTAATTTGGATCCCGGAGTTTTCCTCATGCAGGATGCTTATATTTGGAAATTATGAGATTATCTATAGATTGATCTGAAGATTTCTGGTCCATCTGAATGGAAGCTTGATAAATTCTTTTCTTAAAATTAACCTTTGTCCCATTGCCTGTATAATTAAATAGGCGCCTGCTGCAACTCTCCTTTTGAGTAACTATGGCCTTCTGCTCGTGCAAGCTGGGTCTGAGAGTGTTCCAAAAAAAAAAGAAGAAAAGAAAAGAGGAGAAAAGAAAAAAAAAGAAAGAAAAAAAAAAGAAAAAAATAGATTCTGTATCTAAATTGAAAATGAGAGGGCTGGTGGATAAAGGGAGAAAAGAAATAATTATTTTGTCCCTTTTGTCTGCCTGAGCCCTCACCCTTTGAAGCCACTGTGAAAAGTTGTAATTATATGAGTAAAATTTTTCCTTACCTCCCTGCTACAGCCCCCTCCAACAACTTACAACAAAACCAAAAAAAAATTGAAAAGCAAAAAGAATCTGTCAAACTAGTGATTTGGAGGCATGGAAATTCTCTCTGATTTGTCTAAACTTAATTCAATGGAATTTTCTGAGGGTTTTTATATTTTTGTGTGTATGTGCTTTTTTCTGAACTTAGTCAATATGTATTGTGTAAAAGAATGAGCCTTAATTTAATTAAGATCTTTGTAGCGAAGATGATGTTTGCAAAGATGCAAAAATGCTGACTTCCAACAGAACAGACCTGGATTCAAATTTTCCTTCTGATATTTGCAGGCTACAAGATTCTGAGTTAGTCACTTACCATTTTAGTATCCAAAGTTTAATAAAGCACCTTTTACTTTTATAAAATCTCTTTTTAATTCTCTTTTTGCCTTTTTATTCCTCTGTAGTTTGTATACTATCCAACATCCTCTTCTTCCTATATACTAGCTCCTCCCTCGACATCAGAGATATCAATCTCTTCTTGTTCTCCTACATTTGTCATTGGTCCTTCCTTTCCTTCTTCACTAACTCATCCTCCTTTTGGCCATTTGATCCTCACAACCTACTTCTTGTGAGGTTATTGATGCTAATATTATTCCCATTTTACAAATGAAGGAACTGAGGTTTGTGCTAGAAGAAATGATTTTCCCAGAGTCACAAACAAGGTGAGAATGCTTTCTTGGCGTTTAGTAAGTGATTGATAAGTGCTTGTTGGCTGACTAAAATAGGCTACAAAGTCTAGTTTTCCTGATTCTTAATTCCAACACTATCCACCATGATGTATCTATGAACCCAAACACTAAACATTTAGAAATTATACAGATATATTTAAGAAAAATGGCAGCTGAGGATTATAATATTTGTGTGAATGAGTTATATAACATGAACTCATCTAATTGTCAACTCTTAAATTCACCTTGAGCTGTACAGACCTGATTAAATAAGGTCTGCTAAGTGGATGGAATGCTTGATTTTTTTCCCATGGGATGTGTATTAGGAACTTTTTTAAAATCATAGAGCATTAGAAATGAAAAATTAATTCATAGAAGCATAAACTTTAATACAGGCACCTACTTCCCCTCACCCATTTTACTGATGAAGAAACTAAGATCCAGGGACATCAAATAAACTACTTCCCAAATTCTCATGGATGGGGCTAGGATTGGGCTGGAAGGTACTATCTAGTCCAAACCCTCTCACTGTACAGTGTACACTGTACAGAAAACTGCAAGTGACTTGTCAAATATCACACAGACAGTAAACATGAAAGATAAGATTTGAACCCAATTCTTCTTTTCATAGTACCATATTATCTCATGACACCAAACTCTGACAATAAATCCCACAGCTGTTCCAGTCATTATACCATGCTATGCTCATTTTAGAGTACAGGAATCTGAGATTCAGGAAAGCAAATATTCTATTATCATATATTAAAAATACTTAAACTCAGGGCAGCTAAGTGGTACAATCAATAGAGCATTGGACTTGAAATCAGGAATACTCATCTTCATGGGTACAAATCTGGCCTCAGCCACTTAATTGCTGTGTGATCCAGACAAGTCACTCAAACCTGTTTGCCTCAATTTCCTCATCTGTAAAATGAACTAGAGAAGGAAACCACTCCAGTATCTTTGCCAAGGAAACCCCAAATGGAATCATGAAGAGTTGTACAAAACTGAACCAGCTCAACAACAATAAAAAACATAAATTTTGGTAGGTCTTCAGAGTTTCTCAATAATTCTTCTGTTTTAATTTTATATCCCATTCCTCAAGGAGGCTGTTATCAACCTGGTTTTCTTTTTCTTCAATTCCCCAAACTTCTCATAAGTCCCTCCTACTCTCTTCTCTTTGTCTCTGGTCTTAATGAAAGCAATGCTCTTTACAAGGTTCATAGCCTCAATGCCATTCTCTCCCATCTTCTCCAGGAACCTATTCCAGAAAAGCTCCTCCAGTTACATGAATTTTCCATCTTGACTTCCCTCTATCTCTCTAGTACTTGATTTTTTTTAAAGGCCCTCCCCCTAACTTTCTATGGTATACAGCTCTCATTCTATCTCCTCTTCATCTGTAGCAGCTTGACAAAGCTGTCAATAATCTGTACCTTCATTTTGTCATTATCTTTTGCAATCTGGCTCCTGATTCCTTCCTTTATCACTATGATTAAAGCCATTCTTTCCCAGATCTTAGGGCAACACAGCCAGGAAGTGTCTGGGATTAGATTTGAAATCATGAAGATAAGTATTCCTGATTTCTCACCTCCTATTCACTAAATCCAACAATCTTTTCTTCTGCCATATTTATTATCCCTAAATTCTCTATAATTTTGACCTTATATAACATCTCCTTCTTCATATTTTATTTCCCTCCATTGAATTCAGAGGTACCACATTTTTTTTGTTTCTTCTACATCTTTAAATGATCTTTCCTGCCTCCTTTTGGCCTCTTGCTGTATATATGTATATTTCCCAAGATTCTTATTATTGTTCTCTTCTCTCTAAATATTCTTCACAATTTTTATTCACTCCTATAACTTTAACTGCTGTGCTTATGTAGATGAGTCCTAAATCATCATCTCTATGTTTAACCTGTCTTCTTAGTCTTGGGTTAAAATCAGTGACTGCCTTTAGAACATCTCTACCCCCTGTCCCACTACCATTTCCAACTCAACAAGTCCAAAATAAATCTTATGATCATTCTCTGTCAGTCTCCTTCTCCATCTGACTTCACTTTTTCTATCATAAGGTCACCATTCACACTGTCTCCGATGTTCATAATTTTGTTGTAGGCTTTCATTCTTCCTTCTTCTATCAGCTCTCATAGTTGATCAATAATCAGGATTTATGATTCCACCTTTATAATCTCTTTTGAATTTGTTTCCACTTTTCTATTTTTATTGTTATTCTTATGTAAGCTCTCATTATCATTCACCCAGACTACTGCAATACCTTCGTAAAGGGTCTTCCTGGCCCCATACTTTCTTTGCTCAAATTCACTCTTCATACTATCATGAGAATAACCACACACATATATATTTGCTCAAGTGATTCCTCTGCTCAACAATATTCAGTAGCTTTTTATTACCTCTGTAGTATAAGCCAGTTACTTTGCCTGACATTCAAGGCTAACCATAATCTAGTACCAGCCTAGCATTTCCCCCCTACTTAAAAAAAAAGGTTTCTGGTATTCTAAGTCTAACAAACAACAATAAACATGAACATTTCCACATACAAAGAAGAACAGAAAAAGAGCATTACATACAAAACCACAAATTTCTGGTTACCCAGAAACTGCATGTTTAAAAGTATATAATTAATTCAATATGTTAGTTCAAAAGCTGTCTTGCTTGTCTGTGTCTCCCTCTGAATTTCCTTCTCCTATCTCCTTTTATTTTTGAAATGTTTACTGATGCTCTTCTCTGTCTATAGAGATAGCTTGATGGTTCAGTGGATAGGAGCCTGGACCAGGAATCCCAAAATCTGAGTTCAAATCTACCCTCAGGCTTTTACTTGGGACTTGACACAGAGCAAGTTATTTAGTTTCTGTTTGCCTCAGTTCCTTGATTGTAAAATAGAGATAATAATATCAACTACCACTCAGCATAGTTGTAAAGATCAAGTGAGATATTTATAAGGTGCTTAGCACCATGCCTGAGGAATAGGAGATGCTCTACAAATGCTTGCTATTATTCTTCTTTCTTTTCATCTTGTTTTTTGGCATCACTCTCACTACCCCTTTCCAATAAGCCCCCCCAATACACACACATACATAGACACCCATCTGAAGTAAAAGGCTTCCCTTGTAACAAATATAGTCCAGTCAAACATATTAGCTGTCTGACAAAAATGTATGCCTCATTTTGTACACCTCTGGTCAATCCCTTCTCTGTCAGGACGTGGGAAATATGATTCATCATCAATCTTTCGGAGTCATGTTTGGCAATTCCTTTGATCATAGTCCTTCTGTCTTTTCAAGTGGTTTTTCTTAATATTATAGTTCTTGTATAGATTGTTCCCCTGGCTCTGCTCACTTCACTCTGCATTAGCTCATGCAAGTCTTTCCAGGTTATTCTGAATCCATCTGTTTTGTAACTTTATAATGATATTCTATTATGTTCATGTAACATAATTTGTTCAGTCATTTCCCAATTGATGGGTACCCTCTTAGTTCCCAGTCTTTTGCTAACAACATCTCAGGTTAGATTACTTTGGATTTCCAGCCCTACAAAGATACCTTAAACAGATTGTTTCCAGTTTTGGAGGCCCCCAGGGCTTCCTTGTTCACCCAATCTCAGTTTTTATTCCCCCACCTCCCATCATAAAGAGAACTGCAGACTTCAGATGTTTCTGGAGTATTTCTCGTCCAACCCTTGGAGAGCTGCTTTCAGATTACTTATCCACAATGGCATTGGCTTCCTTCATTGAGGAGTCCTGGGGGCTTCTGGCTGCCTTGTTCATCCTTGGACTGAATGAAAATATTAAACTTTCTCTTTGGATTTCTTGATCGCCATTTGGTCTGGTGATATCCTTAGAACTTTTAAAGAGTACAACAATAGGAGAGTTGGGCTCCCTTTTCACATAGTTATCTTACTTGGAAGCTGTCCATTATATTATCCTTTCCAACTAGCTCTCAACTCACAGAATTTTAGGGTTGGAAAGGACATTGATAGCCATCTAATCTATTTCATCCTCTAAAAAGATTCCTACTACAATATATTGGGCAAATGGCCATTGAGTTCTGCAACCCATTACCTCACAAACTAGCTCATTCTATTTATGGAGAACTCTAAGCATTAGGAGCTACCCATAAATCGTATGAGCTATTTTGTAAGATAATATGTTAGGAGGGTCAGCTAGGTAGCACAGTGGATAGACTGTCAAACATCGAGTCAGGAAAACCTGAGTTCAAATCTGATCTCAGACACTTATTAGCTGTAAGACCTAATCCTGTTTGCCTCAGTTTCAATAAAATGAATTGGGAGAGGAAATGACAAAACATTCCAGTATCTTAGCCAAGATAACCCCAAATTGGATCATGATGAATCATGTTGATTTCAGGAATATTTCAGGAATACTACATCTGTGATCTAGTAGACAGAACAAGAGGATGCCAAACATGAGATCTGGATTCTAGTTTTACCTCGAACACTTCCATTCAACATTAGTTTATTCAATAGGCAAAGAAAAGGATGTTATCCTAGGCATGAGTAAAAAGCATTTTTATTCATGGAGATGCATCCCAGGCCATCTCCAGTCATCTTGACTTTGTTTTGTCAGTGGACATAAATGACTCTGAAAGAGAGAATGAGGCTGATGACTTTGCATAACTCTGTCTCACTTAAATCATTCACTAAAAAATGACTAAATAACAAAAATCATTAGGAAATTTTTTTCAGAAATAATATTTAATATTATGTAGCACTATAAGATTTACAAACCTAGATAGATAGGTAGATAGATAGATAGATAGATAGATAGATACTTGGATGGATAGACGGATGGATGTACCTACTCCACAAGGTTATTGTGAGAATAAATTTATACATTTATATATATATATATATATATATATATATATATATATACATATATATATATATATATATATATTACTTGTATCATGATACATATATTGGTGTATTATAATGTATTCTATTATATGATAATAGCACTGTACATATATATATATGTATATCCTCATAATATCCCTCTGGAGTAGCTGCTATTATTATTGCCATTATACTTATAAGAAAATTGAAGCAAATGGAAATAAAGCGACTTGTCTGGTATCAAGCAGCTAGTAAATGTATGAGGCAAGATTCAAACTCAGGTCTTCCTGACTTCATGTGCCTACTTTCCTAAACTAAAATTTGCTTTTATGTTGCTTCACTTATTGCTTCTGATTCTGTCCTCTGAGGTCAAATAGAAAAAATGTGATTTCCCCATTTACCATATGAATGCCACTCTAGTCTAAACATTTTGTGTTTCTCTGTTCTCTGAAAATGCTTCCACTTCTATGTTTCTGATACTACCTTTGTTTGTCCTTTGTTTTCCATGACGACCAATGGTATCATGGGTTGATGTCTTGACTCATTTGTGAATTGGATTTAAGTGAGGCAGAGTTGCACAAAGTCATCAGCTTCACTCTCTTCCAGAGTTATTTATGTCCAATGACAAGACAAAAGTCAAGATGACTGGAGATGATCTGGGATTCAGTGGATGACCTTGGTGTCTTCCTTGTCTAACCAAACTCTGCTTTTACCTTTCTTTACCTATTAAATAAACTAATGTTGAATGGGAATATCCGAGGTAAGACTAGAATCCAGATCTCATGTCTTGCATCCTCTTGTTCTGTCCACTACATCACAGAAGGATAAGTATTTCTTAAATCAACATGATTCATCAATATAAGCAACCAAGTTAGAACCTGGGGAAAAAACGAACATAGAATCAGGCACAAAAAAGAAATTCAACCCTTTAAAAAAAAAGGCAAGTACTTCACATTCTTTATAAAGCAGAAATGAATACTTGAGTATGCTTGGACGATAAGAAGAGAATCAATTTTAATTTTTAACTGTACTGCTTAGTAAATGACTCACAACAATATAAAGCTGTCTAAAATCTGAAAGGAATTTTTCGAGAAAAATGAAACATTCTATATCATTTACCCATTTTTCCTAGGGACCAAATGAATGTTATTACACTCCTTAATATGAGCATTTAAACTCCAGGCCAGAAAGAGCAACTGTCTAAAAATGGTCACTATTGTAGGAAACTCTTGGGAACCTAAACAGGCTTTTTTGAAGGGGAAAATTGCAATGCTTATTGGATATTGGCCATGAATCTTTTATGCATCCTTTCTGTTAAAAGGAAACCTTCTCCGCCCACTTTGCCTGCAAACAAAAACCTAAAGCATAGCATTTCCACACCACTAGGAAATAAAACTCTAAACAGGTGTGATCACAGCTTGCTGCCTGAACTCCCTCAGAAAGCCATGGGTTTCTTTGTGTCCAATGCAGGAGATAAGCTAGAGGTCCTGAATACAAAGAGAGGGGGAGAAAGAAAAGAAGGGGGGGGACTCCAGGATTTGAGAAACTCTTTTATAGTTACAACTGGTGGTTATTATTACCCTTTCCAAACAGCTGCCTTATGTACCTACCACCTTTTCTTTCCCCTTTACAAAATTTGCTTTGACCCAAACTCCACTGCTAAGCATGGAAAAATGGGGGTTATTTTAGGGTCTTTCTCAGTAGGAGAGACATTATCTAATTTCCTGTGGCATCATGTGCCTGTAGGAAAATGCCCACAAATAATATGACTGATGTTTTTTAATAGAAGGAGGATCTCTTAATTGTTTTACCATTTGCTCCACTTTGTAATTCTACTTTTCTGACTTATAAGAAATCTCCATGTTTTAAAAGTCATTCAACAAGATTGTCTTACTAGAAGGAATAGTGAATATGAAGAATTCGCAGAAAAACAGGGAGACTTGTATGGAGTGATCCTGGGTAAAGAAACCAGGACCATTAGAACAACAGGTATAATGTTTATAATGAAGTTAAGTCAAAATGGAGAGGCAACAAAACTCTGGTTAAGTACAGCAGTCAGTGTTAATATCATTTGTCAAAGTTAAAGAATATGTCCTTTCTTTCTATTAGGGGAAAGGGACTAAACTGATTTCATTGATCTGTTGCTGATTGCCTTTTTTTTTTTTCAGAGAACCAATGATATCAGGAGGGCGATGTCTTAACTTGCAAATAAATTGGATTTAAGTGAAGTTGAGCTGTGCAAAGTCGCAAGCTTCTCTCTTACCTCAAGAATTTTCCGAGTCCAAGGAAAGACAAGTATCAGAACTAGAGACAGCCCCAGATGCAGGGGCCGACCCAGACTTTTTAAAGCTGAAGTCTTTTCTGGGTCTCAGTTTTTCCAAGGCAACACCCATTCAAGGATTAAAAGCTAGGTAAGAATGGCCTAGTTTCAATTTCACAAAAGAGTCAATCTGGAAGAGTAAGACCCTCAGAATTTTTGACCAAAGCAGAAACAATTTCTTTCTTTCACTTCTATAAGTAACAACCAGATGAACACACTCCCTCTTAGAAAATTTGCTGGTACTTTCAGAGTTTGTTATTTACCCTGGTTCATGATGCCAGAGATGAAAATTGTATCTGTGTCACCGTACTCTATTCACTGCATCATTTTACATTTCATTCTAATCATCAATAAACAAAGTGACGATTTCTTTAGGGAAGAGTTTGTTAGGCTGTTCTTGTTATGTCAAAATAAAATGTACCTATGAAAGAGTGTTCCAAATCACTACTGATCAGAGAAATGAAAATTAAGACAACTCTGAGATATCATTACACACCTGTCAGATTGGCTAAAATGACAGGAAAAGATAATGATGAATGTTGGAGGGGATGTGGGAAAACTGGGACACTGATACATTGTTGGTGGAGTTGTGAAAGAATCCAACCATCCTGGAGAGCAATCTGGAATTATGCCCAAAAAGTTATCAAAATGTGCATACCCTTTGACCCAGCAGTGCTACTACTGGGCTTATATCCCAAAGAAATACAAAAGAAGGGAAAGAAACATATATGTGCCAAAATGTTTGTGGCAGCTCTTTTTGTAGTGGCTAGAAACTGGAAGATGAATGGTTGTCCATCAACTGGAGAATGGTTGGGTAAATTATGGTATATGAATGTTATGGAATATTATTGCTCTGTAAGAAATGACCAACAGGAGAAATACAGAGAGGCTTGGAGAGACTTACATCAACTGATGCTGAGTGAAACGAGCAGAACTAGGAGATCATTATACACTTCAACAATGATATTGTACAAGGATGTATTCTGATGGAAGTGGATTTCTTCAACAAAGAGAAGATCTAATCCAATTCCAATTGATCAATGATGGACAGAATCAGCTACACCCAGAGAAGGAACACTGGGAATTGAATGTAACATGTTTGCACTATTGTCTTTCTACCCAGGTTACTTATACCTTCGGAATCCAATTCTTACCGTGCAACAAGAAATTTGGTTTTACACACATATATTGTATCTAGGATATACTGTAACACATTTAACACGTATGGGATTGCTATCATCTAAGGGACGGATTAGAGGGAGGGAGGGGAAAATTTGGAAAAGTGAATACAAGGGATAATGTTGTAAAAAAATTACCCATGCATATATACTGTCAAAAAAATTATAATTATAAAATTAACAAATAATAAAAAAAGAAAAAAATAATAAAAAATAAAATGTACCAATAAATTCACTTTGAAATCATCCAATAGAACCAATAATAAGAAACATGGTAGTGAAATAAAAATGACAGGAATCTTAGGAACAATTGAACCTTCCATTTTAAAGTTCAAGATAGCAAAGTCAGACTTCAGTTCTTGACTCCAAATCTAAGACTTTTTGTTTTGTTTTGCTTTGCCATATTGTGATCACTTGGTTATTGAGAGTCTAACATGCTCATTAGGTTTGGGGAGAAAAACCTTCAAAGCATTCAGAGGAAAAAATTGGGCCCGATTGCTTTATATTTAAAAGAAAAGTCCTTCCAATAAGAATAGAAAGTTCATAAAAATGAAATCCTAAACATATAAGCACAAATTATTCCTTTGAGGAGGAGAAAGAGAAACTATATGAAGAAATAAGTTTGAATATACAAACAAATTGACAAATTCATATTTGACAGTCCTCCGTGTCATGCCTATGGATAGGGTAGAAAAATATGGGACAGAAAACAGTATAATTAGATGGTTCTAAATTTGTTAAAATGATCGATAAAAGGGTAGTTTTTAATAGATCAACTTGAAAGAAAACTTCCAGTACAGCAATTCTCTAAGTGCCATCTAGGTGCCTTTTCAAGGACTCCATAAAGTCAAAACTATTTGCAAAATAATATTAAAATATTTTAATTTGTAATATAGAAAATATTGATAAATATAACTTATAAATAAAAGTTCTTGGGGAGGTTCTAACTCTAAATCTATATTAAGTAGCATCACGAATAGAAAATGTTAATAATTCCATCATTTTCTGCCATGATCAGTCTAAATACAGACTATTGTCTTCACCAATGGGTCCCATATTTTAAGAAGATATAGAAAAATTGATGTGTGTTCAGAAGAGTATTTCAAGGATGGTAAATGTTGAAGCAAATGCCATAAAAGAATTAATTGAAAGACTTAGAGATGCTCAGTAAAGGAAAAAGTTGGTTAGAGAGAGTGGGATCACTATCCTTAATTATTTGAAGGTTTGTCAGGTTGAAGAGGTATTACATGTTTTCTGCCTAAACCCAGAGGGCAGAAATAAGAACAGCAAATAGAAGGTGGAGAGAAGCAGATTTTGGTTGGTTTAGAAGATAAACTTCCTAACAATTAGAGCTATCCAATGAACCACTAAGGGAGGTTATGAACTTTACTTCATTGGGGGTCTTTAAGCAGAGCCTGGATTAGCATTTGCTAGGAATATTGAAAAAGAGGTTCCTTGGCCAGGTATGGGATAGAGGACTGCTAACTCTGTGGTTCTGTGATTCATTTTGTTTCTATTCCCTGCCAAAATTCTAGTAAGTTGGATTAGTTTTGCTATTATTCTCTGGAGAGAGGAAATACGGAATCTTTCTGAGGAGCCAGCGTAAGTCCAACACTGTCTTTAGTTTCAAGCATGTGACTTAGATGCTGCATAAATTATTATAATTATTTTTCTCTAACTTTAGAACCCTTTCAAAATTTATGATGAAGGTTCATAGTTTTAGAGTTAGAACCAGCCTTAGATATTATCTGGTCTAGAAAGTCTAAATTTTTATAATTCCTATACTTTTTTAGAAGTCTGGTAAAACATGCGGACCCCTTCTCACAAAAATGTTTTTAAATGTATGCAATAAAATATATTAAATTATTTTTAAAAAACCAATTATATCAAAATATAATTATAAATATCAGCCAACTATTGCTGTTTTTCATTGCATGATTTTTATTATTAAAGCTATTTATTTTCAAAACATATGCATGGATAATTTTTCAATATTGATCCTTGTGCTCCAAATTTTCCCCTCCAACCCCAACCCCCTCCCCTACATGGCAAGTAATCCAATATACGTTATACATATTAAATATATGTTAGTTCCAATATATTTAAACATATTTGTACAATTATCTTGCTGTACGAGAAAGATCAGATCAAAAAGTAAAGAAATGAATAAGAAAACAAAATGCAAGTGAACAACAAACAAAAAGAATGAGAATGTTATGTTATGATCCACATTCAGTTCCCACAGTCTCTCTCTGGGTGTAAATGGCTCTCTTCATCACAAGATCATTGAAACTGGCTTCAATCATCTCATTGTTGGAAAGAGCCATGTCCATCAGAATTGATCATTATAATAATCTTGTTGTCGTGTACAATGACTTCCTAGTTCTGCTCATTTCACTCAGCATCAGTTGATGTAAGTCTCTCCAAGCCTCTCTGTATTCCTCCTGCTGGTCATTTCTTACAGAACAATAATATTCCATAACATTCATATATCACAATTTACCCAACCATTCTCCAATTGATGGGCATCCATTCAACTTCCAGTTTCTAGCCACAATGGAAAGGGCTGCCACAAACGTTCCTGCACATACAGGTCCCTTTCCCTCCTTTAAGATCTCTTTGGGATCATGCTTTGTTTTCAAAGAGAACCAATGACATTTTGGGGTAATGTCTTGCCTTATGTGTGGATTGGATTTAAATGAGACAGACAGGAAGACCTGAGTCAAATATGGCCTCAGACACTTACTCTCTGAATGACACTTAGTACCCTATCTACCTCAGTTTCTTCATTGATAAAATGGAGGTAATAATAGCATCTACTACACAAGGTTGTTATGAGGATCAAATGAGGGAACACAGACCTGGCATATAGTAGGAATTTTATAAATGCTGTTTTCCCCTTGAGATTTAAAATATATGTGTGTGTGTGTGTGTGTGTGTGTGTGTGTGTGTATGTATACACATAAGTCCATGGACTCCAAGTTAAGAACTCTTGATCTAATCCAAACTTCTAATTTTACAGGAGAGCCAACTAAATTCCAGAAAGACAAATGATTTGCCCAAGTTGCATAAGTTTTAAATGTTAGAGAAAATTTATGAATCTAGGGCCTCCAAATCCCCTCACTCTTTTTACTATACCACACTTCTTCAAAATGGAATCACTACCTTAAAATAACAACAGCAACAAAATAAAAATGAAATATTTACCTTTATGTAGAAAAAAAGAAAAGCAAAAATGATTGATGGGGTATATCACAGAAAATCATTAGCAGGATTGTGAATGCTAGGCTTTTAATTACAAAGTTAATGGCTGCAGGCCCCAGCTATTCCCTTGCTAGTAGACAATCTGGTACCTTGCCTCCAACAAACATTAGCCATCCCAAAATGGTAGTGCATCAGAATAAGTGGAGATCACAGAAAGAATTCTTGAGATTATAATCAGGGCTATCCTGGAGCCATTTTGAACCACAGAAAAAACTATTAGTTTCTCAGTGTGAAAAACCTTGGAAATCTCAGAGGTTACAAATCAGGGTTTGATTTATAGTTTAGCTGCTTATCTAGATTTTTTTAAATGATGCTTAAAATGCCAATAACATCAGATTAAATTTAAAAATATGTCCTTTATGCATGGGGGAGAGGGAGAGCAGGAAAAGCTCATTCTCAAACATTCACCAACAGATCACTGATTGTAAATCAAGATTCTGTTCTTTTCATTTCTTACACTTTGCTTTTTTTATCATTAACATCTCACATTTTCAGCTGATTCCATAATGCTGTTTTTGAATTCTGACAAATCATCAAAGATTTCAGTTTGGGGTTAAGATTGACTTTGGGGGGCTAGGATCTCCCCTGCTCCAACATCTATAGTTTGGAAAGATGATCCTCACACCTAAAGTCCGTAGGAAGGAACTGACTGACTTTCACATTGTGTGTTCAACTTATCCAACCAGCAAACTTCCAAAATAACAAATACTAGGTCTCTAATAACTAAAAGAATAAGATTAGAGAACCCAGCTGTCTATTTGCCCCTTAATCAATCCCAAGACCCTTTTCATGCATCCGTTTGCTCTGAGGTTAATTAGCTCACCCCCCCCCCCCAGCCCTGTGGATTCTACTGGCGTCCCTCATTCAGCTTTGTGACTCCACCCTCACCCCTTCCTCCTAACCTTTTTCTCCCCAGGACTTCAGTCTTTATCCAGGCAATTCTATTTTTTTAGACTTTACTGACGGGTAATAATAATAATCCAGTGAATAGGGCACCCATAAAGGCTAATCATTAAAGACTCCTCTTTTTTATCAAGGCTAATCTTGCCATTTTTGCACCCTTAAACTTCAATCACTATCAAATTTCACAGCTCCTGGGAAAGAAAAGACAATTTTCACAGTTTTGTGGATTTTAATTACATTGGGGTTTCATGGCTATGAGCTGTAAGAGAAAAGTAGATGCTTTTTCAAGTCATACATTTGACTTAATGGTATCTATGACTATAAGTAAATTACCTCCAAAAGTAAGAGAGAAACAGAGAAATCAGAAAAACTAAGGAAAAAAATCCTCAATATCCCCTGACTTTCTCCTGAAAACTACTATTTTAATACCCACAAATGCCTCATTTTGGCATGGAGATCACCATGAAGTGATGGAAGGGTAGACATTAGGGCTTCATGGAATGAATCCTTCCCCAAGACTGGCACCAAGAAGATTCCTGCCAGAAGTCCTAAGAAACAGAAAAGTGTGGCCTAGAAAAAGACTGAAAACTGACCTAGTTAAGTTGGGGCCAGAGCAACCAGGAGCAGTGGCTTGGGGATTTTTGTTTTAAGGCACAGTAACTCATGCAGTACTGGATCAGAAGGATTAAAATGAACAGTAGTGGCTCTCATTCTCCAACACTAGTGACATAGAAAGAGACATTGGACCTGGATTCCAATCCTGCTCTTATAATTATATTGAGCCATTCTAAGGGCCAATTTTCTCATATGAAAAATGAGGGAATTCTTGGATCATAAATCTGAACGTTGGTCTAGTCCAATGTGCTCATTTTAAAGATGAGGAAACTGAGGCCCACATAGGCAACAGATATCAAGCTTGGACCAAATGAGCTCTCATGGTCCTGCTAATTCTCAATCTATGTTTCTATAAATTGATGGACACTGGAGTCATTTCTATCTGGTAATTTCCCTTTACTTTTTTTAATTGCCAACTCCATTATAATGATAGTTTCTATTGTATCATTCTTCTCTAGACTTTACTAACCCATGGGTGACTTTAATCTATGAAAAAGAACTTAGAAATTTGTTTTTATTTTTTCTGAGAAAATATTGCAAACAGAATTATGAATTATGATGGCAGAAAGTGATTCTAAGAGTTGGCACATGCTCCAGTGGGAGACTCTTACTTCCTCTGTGTCTCTGTGTCTGTGTCTCTTTCCGTCTCTATCTCTCTGTCTCTGTGTGTCTCTGTCTCTGTCTTTCTATATTTATGTCTCTCTCTGTCTCACTCTGTCTGTCTCTCTCTCTTTCTCACACACACACATACACACACAATCTCTCTGCTGGGTGTGTGAGGTTGTTTTTCAAGTGCATCAATCAACTCTAGACCCTAAAAGACCTTTTCCATTAGCAGCTCGTTTGTGGACAATATTGGGACAGTATTGGGACAATGATGGTGTGTGGGTGTATGTGTATGTGTGTAGGGTGGGGGTGATTTGGGATAGAGAGGAGGTGTGAGAAAAGGGGGTTGCCCAGCTTTTGCATGAAATGAAAATGAGGTGGCAGCTTTTACAGGGCAATTCTTTTCCTTTCTCTCCCTGTCAGAGAGCAAATGCCAGCTGAGGCCCAACACCTTGTTTTATTGTGTGAAGACCAAAAAGAGATCTCTCAATTATCTTCAAATTAACTGCCTTTTGCCATTATATGCTCCCTCAGGACCAATCAAAAAATATGTTCCAAAAAGCTGGGACTCAGGCTGCCTCTTCATCCACATTTTGGGTAACCCTTACCACCTACACACACACACACACACACACACACACACACACACACACACACACACACACACAATCTGTGGTTTCCATCTCTTATGGCAAACTTTAATGCTTTAATTAGGAAGCATCTGCATGTCCAGTCTTCACAAACACCATCTGGTGCTGGGGATAAAATATGTTTCGTTTTCATGAAAGAGAATCCTTAGCAAAGAAGAACATTTTGCATATCAGTTGTTGGAGCTCTCCCACTTGCTAGAGGATAGATTCTAGGCTTCAAAAGATATATTTGATAATTTAAAAGAAAGTAGAATCTATACCTGGGTTGCCTTTTCCCTTGGAAAAACATGAAGGGAAAAATTCACAGATGCACAAAATCTCAGAACTGTTGGCTTGTCAGGACACTATAAAGCAGAGTTTTATCTCAAATAATATTTAGTGTCTTATGTATGAGTCCCTCTTTTTAAGACATGAAAGCCTCTTAGAATATTATTTGAACTATTCCCATAGTGCATTTTAAGAGGTAAGACAAAGGAAAACATAACTTTGGCATTCTGTTTTTTAAAAAGAAAAGCATTAAGACAAATGTGATAAAAAGACCATCCCCTATAGACTAAGTCAGATGTATATCTTTCATTTGATCTCAGGATCAGTGAAACTTATTTACTGTCATGACATCACACTGCTTTACATACTCATAAGTCTTACACTGAAAGCATATTAGACTGAAAAAAAATCTATTTTGTTATTTCTATAATAATAGAAAAGCTTACAACTTAAGAAACCAAGGGATAGTTTCTTTAGAGAAGAAGAATCTTATTTTAAAGTATTCCATTCTCTGACCGATTGTGAATGATTTAGCTATTCTCATTTAAAGTTGATTGTATTTGGAGACAACTCCAAAGTGCTCATGATGGAAAATGCTATTCATATCCAAAAAAAGAACTGATGGAGTCTCAATGCAGGTCAAAACATACTGTTTTTCATTTCTCGCCTCTGTGTGTGTGTGTGTGTGTGTGTGTGTGTGTTGGTCCATGTTTTCTATTATAACATGACATTACAACAAATGTGTTTTGCAAGATTGTATATGTATAACCTATATAAAACTGTTTACCATGGAGGTAGGGGGAGGTAAGGAAGGGAGAGAATTTAAAACTCAAAATGTTAAAAAAAATTGTTAAAAATTGGCTTTACATATATTTGGAGGAAAGTAAAATATTACTTAAAAATAAATATGTCATCCTTGAAATTACAAATACAAGTTTTTCAAAGCTAACATTCCTCTGAAGTCAAGGCAGGTTTCAGATATATCTCTCACAACTTAACTTTCATGAACTCAATTCTCCAGCGTGACTGGATTATTTATCATTCTCTCAAGATATTGCATGATTTCCTGCCTTTCTAGTGAGAAGAGAAAAGAGTTCATTTTCCTGCTCATATTTATTCATTTACTCCTTCAGCATCATTGATTGTGCATCTGTTTTGTTGGAGATGCTTGAATGGGAGGAGACAAGGGGAATATATTGATGAATAAAACATGGTTCCTGTCTTCAAGGAGCTAACAATCTCTAACTAGGGAAATGACAGATATGTGCACAAATAATAAGACAGTATATGGTAAAAGCAATGGAAAAATTATGAACAAAGCCCTAGGAAAGATTCAAGAATGCATATATCACTTCTGGCTTAAGGGGTTAGGGAAAGCTTCATGAAAGAGATGGAATTTGAGATATGCCTTGAGATGTGGGCTCAAATGAAAACTCATTCAAAGCTCACAATAATAACCTCATGAGAAGGTACTATAGGCATTATGATCAAATTTTGTGAATGGAGAAATGAAATGAAGTCAACATCATGGAGTGGAAATTAGAGGCAGAGAACCAGGTGGGACTAAATGGCCTCTAAGAGTTCTTTCTAGCTCTAGATCTATGATATGTGAATACTTATAATTTACATCACAGGGTTGTTGCAAGAAATGGAATTTAGAAATTATAATGAAACATATAAATCAGAGTTATTGTTGTTTTTGTTGGCATCACGGACAAAGAGTCAATTTTGGATCCAAGAAGGTGTGGATTCAAATTCTGTCTACCACACAGACTGAACATATGAATCTGGGCAAATAACTTAATCCCTTCGTGACTCACGTAACTCTCCAAAGCTATTAAGTTGAAGAAAAAGTGCTGACTTATATAAGAAAGGAAGCCCTATGCCGATAAAATCCAGGTGTTATACCTATTATTATTGTTACTTAATGATCAGGGGGTGGAAGAGGCTATCCAGGTAGAGAGAATAGCATAATTCAGAGGAAGAAGGAAGGAAATCTAAGAAGTATGTTCAGAAAATTGTAATGGTCCAATTAATTTGAGGATTGGTTTCATGAAGTTGAGCAATTAGAGACATGTCTGCCAGGTAGACTGGGGACAGATCATGGAAAACAAGAGTGGAATGTTCAAGAGTTTGGACAGTATTCAGTAAGTAACAAGGGCCATCTCTACTTGTCCTGATCTATATCTGGTCATGGGACCCAATGGCTCTGGGGGAGAAAATGAGGCTGATGACTTTGCACAGCCCTCCCTCATTGAAATCTAATTTACTTGCATGTCACAGCATCACCTTCTTGCTCTCATGGTCCTCTTTAAAAACAAAGAACAAAGAACAACCTCTGTGAGTAGGAATAAGAATTGGACCACTGGGTTCCCAACTGGAACCGGTCATTTGGGCAACAACACTCTTCCTTTTCTTTTTACCTTCCTTTTCTTTTCTTTTTTTTTTTTCTTTCCCTTCCCTCCCTTCTGCCTACAAAAGGTGTCATACCATTATCTGTAGGTGCTCTGCCCAAAAGAATGTAAATTTTGGTCCCTGAAATCTAAGATATCTTGGGGCATATAGGTTAGGAATATGCCTTAAACCCAAGCCACTCTGGCTCTCATTGATTAACCTAACAATGGTCGAACCCCATTTGGTCATTGTTTGGGCCCCAATTGGCTCAGAGTGAATGTAAATAGAAATTGCTTCTATTTTGGCTAGAACCCCTGATAATCTTCCCCTTCCAAATGTGTGTGTGCGTGTGTGTGTGCGTGTGTGTGTGTGTGTGTGTGTGTGTGTGTGTGTGTGTGTGTGTGTAAGGTAAAAGAAGCCACTTTCTCATTTTTTAACCTGACCTTAATCATTAATTGGACATTGCCTCAATCAAACTGAGACCCACTAATGACCTTAACTTTAAAAGGTCAAGGTCTCCCACTGCATCCAGAGCCTTCTCCAGTCCTCCTGATATATATCTTGCCACTGGATCCGGATGATTCAGGAGGAAAAATTGAGTCTGCTGATCTTGTACCAGCCCCATCTCACTTAAATCCAATTGACTAATATGTCATGGCATCACATCCCTGATGTCATGGTCCTCTTCAAAGCAAAGGACAAACAAGCACAAGGGATTTATGGAATGTTTTTTAGTAAGAGTATATACATATGCAACATAAGAGTGTTTTTTTTAAGCCTACCTTCAGAATATTCTGAGTAAAATATTTTTATTTCTATTTTCAAAGCTCTTCTCCTTTCTTTGATGTGCACAATATGTATGATAGGACTGAGAAGTACTGCTTTAGCTGGTATGAGGGAAAAGAGGAGAAACAGATATTTTCTTTTGTTTTGCAGCATCTTTTAAACCATTCTAGCCTTCTTTGCATAGCCCCTTATTTCTGGAGC
Organism: Sminthopsis crassicaudata; assembly: GCF_048593235.1. Taxonomy (NCBI): domain Eukaryota; kingdom Metazoa; phylum Chordata; class Mammalia; order Dasyuromorphia; family Dasyuridae; genus Sminthopsis; species Sminthopsis crassicaudata. The sequence goes on along the minus strand of NC_133617.1, from coordinate 579,400,122 downwards.
CCTGGAAATGAACTTCTTTGTCATCATCCAATTCTGTTGTCCCCCAGCATGAAAACTGGTCACCTTGGTTTCATATTAGATGATAACTAAACTATAATTATGAGCATGTTTCTACTGGGACACAACTTTAATTACCCAAACTCGGAGTACACAACAAACTGAATCGAGTGAATGAAAGCCTATTAGACGGTGTTCCCTGTGGCCAGATTTTAATTATTGTTGGGAGATACAGCAGCGATGACATTATCTCTGCAATATCTTGCTAACCTTTACAGCTGTAAATCACAGGAACTATGATTTGTGTTCATAATCTCATCTCCCTAAGGAATAAAACTGAGAAGCAAGTGTGCCGGTTCAGCATTGGCCCTAGAAAGCCACTGCAGATGTGCAAACATGTCACATCCAGAAATTGCTGCTGTGAGACTCACCAGATTTATATACAGCAAGTTCACGGTGAAAAAAATGGCACTGAGAAAGGAGAGGTCTTACAAATCTCCCCCGGGAGCTGCAAGCGGTGTATTAAAACCATTTGCAGCATTAAGCAAGTCAGACACCCATCCAGAGCAACAGCAGAAGCTTGTAAATTAAAATAAATATAAACCATCCAGTGAAATGACTTCATGTGTCTCTACCAAGGAAGATTTTCACAGAAGGTTGGAGAGTTAGATCATTCAAATGGAGATACTAAAAATAAAGGACTCCAATGTGACTGCTCAGTCTTTTTTGCTTTCTTTGTAGGAGAATCTGCTTATGGCACATCTTAAGGCCTCTAGTTCATCCTGAGAATGTCCTCCAGTAGCAGATCTGTAATATAACTATGACACCATGACTTAGGAGTCTGCCGCTGTTGTCATCACCACCGCTCCCCATGTGTTATTCTTCTTATTCTGCACAAAGACTCAAGGTTCGGTTTGTTGGCATCCCTTATTGGTCTCCAGCTACCACTGTCCCCCTCCTTTATGTCCCATTTACACCTGGGGAGGGTTGTTGTTGTTCAGTCATTCAGTTATGTTTGCCTCTTTTTGACTCCATCTGGGATTTTCTTGGCAAAAATACTGCAGCAGTTTGCCATTTCCTTCTCCAGTTCATTTTACAGATGAGGAAACTGAGGCAAACAGGATAAAGTGACTTGTCCAGGATCACACAGTTAGTGTCTGAGGCCACATTTGAACTCAGAAAAACGAGCCTTCCTGACCTCAGGCCTGGGACTCTATCCACTGCACCATCTAGCTGTTTAATTTTAATACTTCCTGGGAGGAAGGAAGGAAAGAAGGAAGGAAGGAAGGAAGGAAGGAAGGAAGGAAGGAAGGAAGGAAGGAAGGAAGGAAGGAAGGAAGGAAGGAAGGAAGGAAGGAAGGAAGGAAGGAAGGAAGGAAGGAAGGAAGGAAGGAAGGAAGGAAGGAAGGAAGGAAGGAAGGAAGAAATGGAGGGAAGGAAGAAGGAAGAAGGAAGGAAGGAAGGAAGAAGGAAGGAAGGAAGGAAGGAAAGAAGGAAGAAGGGAAGGAAAGAAGGAAGAAGGGAAGGAAAGAAGGAAGAAGGGAAGGAAGGAAGAAATGGAGGGAAGGAAGAAGGAAGGAAGGAAGGAATAGAGGGAAGGAAGGAAGAAATGGAGGGAAGGAAGGAAGGAAGGAAGGAAGGAAGGAAGGAAGGAAGGAAGGAAGGAAGGAAGGAAGGAAGGAAGGAATGGAGGGAAGGAAGGAAGGAAGGAATGGAGGGAAGGAGGAAGAAATAAACATCAAGCATTTACTATGTGCCAAGAATTTCTGAGGATACAAATACAAGCAAAAAGAACAGCCCTTGCCCTCAAGGAGCTTACAATGAAACAGGAAAATATACAAAAAAAAGAGTTGAAAATGGGAATGGAGAGAGGTTGAAAGTACCTTGTATAGGAACATAATTTAAATTCCCCAAGCCAGGAACAGCGCCAGGCAGTCAATAAAGGTACTTGAGCTCCTCCTAACTCGGAAAGAACTCACCATTGGAACAATGAAGAGGACTTGATGGAGTTTGAGGTCCCTTTAAGATTCCTCTCTGACTGCCCAACCCCCGTGGCTGACCTTGATTCACAAATCCTCGTCAAAAGCACCCTTTTGAATATCTGAGCCCAGTCCCACCCTCAGCTCAGCTTCCCCCAGCCCCCACTGGATCTGAGCTAACTGAAAAGCCCTCGGAGAACTTGGGGTACCGCTCACAATCCCCTAATAGGTATAAAAGAGCCGATCTGGAGCTCTCTTTTTGTAGGAGCCCTCCCAGCCAACACATGGTATCCTTCCAGCCATGTAAGAGTCCCTGCTCGCCAGTGGCCACCTCTGGCCCTGGCGTCTTTCTAACTGAACTTTACTTCCAAATTTCTACAATAAACCTTTTATTTCTCAATCTAGGTTTTCGGGCCTGTAAATTCATTTACAGGGGACACTGCGCCTCATGGGATTGTGCAGAGAAATGGGGTTCCCCCTTTCCTTTCCTCATGAGTTGGTGGCCCTCACAGGGACTCCAAAAATTGTTACCCCAAAAACTAACCTTAACCTTTTCAGGTCTCTCAGAATCAATTTTCGTCCTTAGCTGCTCGAGCAGCTTCCGGGAAGAATATCTGTGTTCCTACCCTCGTCTCACTCCATCTCTAAAACATAGGGCACCCAGATCAGGTTTGGGGTGCGAGCAAAGTCTCCCATGGAGAGTACTTGCTTTTCAGGCAAAGAAGTCCTCCTTTTGTCTAACTGTCTCTAGAGACAAAAGATCTTCTTTTCCAAAGCATTTCTAATCCCTTTATCTCGCCAGAAAAGCCTGCACTCAGGCCTCTGATTTGGGAGAAAGTGTCTCTTCTTTACCCCTGCCCCCTTCACATGGCCATCCCTCCTGGGTCCCAGGTCGACAGTCTCCTTGATCTCTTCTGGGGGAGATATCTGTGTTTGAGCCCTCTCGCACTCCACCGTAGTGGTCAGGCTGTAGCCACGAGGTCAATGGATGGGGTGAACTTGGAGATGTGTCTCTACCCAACTGTGTGAGCCTTCACCTTCGCCACCTGAGAAGCACTGGGTAAGATAAATCTCTCCCTTCCCCCATCCTCTCTCTTTTCCAATCTCTCCCATGAGGCTTAACCTACCATTTAAATGCCCCCATCCTGTCCCCTTCTTGGGGTACAGTGGGGAGATTTGGGGACTCTTTTCAAGATCTCTAGAAAAGTCTCCCATTCACTTTTAAAAGGTGCTCTGCCACAACTCTGAACGCCCCTCCCATAGCTTCTACCTGGCTCTTAAAGGAACCAAGGCTTCCAGCTCTCTCAGAGAACTAGCTTGTCCCATACATTTTAAAACGGGACTTGGTTTCCTGATTTAGTCATCTTGCATTAGAGCATGGATATAGGCTGGATATAGGATTTTCTAAGCCTCAGGGCATACTTACCTGCTCTCTAAAGCCTAGACAGAGAATTTAAACTGCTCAAGCCTTTCTCTGTCTCAGTAACTGAGCTTTACTTCCAAATTTCTAAAATAAACCTTTTATTTATCAATCCAGGTTTTTGGGCCTGTAAATTCATTTACAGGGGACACTGTGCTTCATGGGATCTTTGTGCCGAGAAATGGCAAAAATGTCCCCCTTTCCTTTCCTTCATTAGACTTACAGATAGATGGATAGATAGATCAATGGATGGATGGATGGATGGATAGACAGGGACAGATGAGAGAAAGAGAGAGAGGGGGGGGGAGAGAGAGAGAGAGAGAGAGAGAGAGAGAGAGAGAGAGAGAGAGAGAGAGAGAGAGAGAGAGAGATGGGCAATGGAAATTGACCTAGAATTTGCATTATCTGTCCTCTTTCACTTTGGTTGTGACTAGATGTTTTATTAGTTATTGGTCTATAGCTGTTGATGTGTGAGAAATGAGGGTGAGAGAATTCCTGGCCATTGTCACGGGTTCTTGTGAAAGAATTCCCAATACGGAATGCAGGTGAGGTTTGTGGCAAAAAATGGGTTTATTACACTGAAAAATAACTTCTCAGCAGACTCTTCCAAAGGAATTAGCAAAGGTAGGCTTTTAGCAAGCATGGGTTTATACTAAGAAATAACTTCCTCAGTGGGACAAATCCAGAAAGGGATTAGCAAAGATGAGTTTACACTGAGAAGAAACAACTCAGCAGCTCAAATCCTGTTAGGATTTTTAGCAAAGGTTTGGGGTTCAGTCTTTGATTACATCACGGTTTTGCAGCCCAAAGTTGGGGAGCCATCTCCAGATGAATTTGAGAGACTAATTTTCAATTCCATAAAGGGTGGTGATTATTCCCCAGTTCAAGATCTCCAATTGAACTGTAGGTAGAGATGCTATGAGAGTTTCTCCTAAGAATAGGAGGGTGAGACCCCCTCCCAGAAGTCAGGAGGGGTTCAGATTTTAGGGTTTCTCTAACCCATGTCCACCCTGGCAAAGATCAGGGGATACAGTTTACATCATAGCTAATGGGTATGATTTTGGAAATCTTTAGGTATTTCAATAAATACCTATTTGAGAATCCTTTTTCCAACTCTCCTTTACCTATGGTCTCTTTTACCCCTGATTTATTTTCTCCACTATTATCTGTTTAAATTGGTTTCTCTAGCTGTTTGTACAGAAGTAGGATGAACTGAAATCAAAGTGAAGGCACCTGAAGCCAATACTCACTAGTCAGTCAATAAACATTTTGTAATGTTGTACTATGTGCCTGACATTATGATAAACAATGGGGATATAAAAAGGTGCAAAAATCAGATCATCAAGGAGTTCACAGTATAATGAGGGAGACAACAAGCAAGCAAATATGTGCAAGTTCTATGTAGGATTAATCGGAAATAATTAAGAGAGTACTAGAATTAAGAAGGGTTGAGAAAGGCTTCATGTAGAAAATGGGATTTTAGTTGGGTCTCAGAGGAAGCCAGGGAAACTAGTAAATAGAGATAAGGAAGGGGTGCATTGCAGGATGGAAATCATCAAACTCCTTAAAAGACATGATTGGTATAGTATAAGTTATATAGTAAAATTGACCCATAAAATATGATTTGTAAGTAGCATCTGGACCTCCTTCTTTCTGTGATATAGGTTGCCAAGAAACTTCCCTAACTAAGATTTCTCCAAGCTGTCATTCAGAAGAATATTTCATCCCCAACTATATTTTTCTTCTTATTCAAAATTTGATTGCTTAACCTCCTGTATACATCCATCATTTCACTAACAGAGTTTTGATAGCAGAAATGTCCAGACCCAATAGGCAGCAGACATTTTATCTTAGGTTTCCCTCTTGTTCCTTATCTCTCAGAGTCACAGCCTCTCAGAACTGGACAGCGCCCCGAAGTTGGCCTAGTCTAACTCTCTTTTCTCAGTTTTCCAGGTTCAGATTTTAAAATAATTTTCAAAATTACTTATAACATGAAATATATATAATATTATCTATATGGTATCTAACTTAGGCTATGTTTCATTCATCCTTTTAATTATCAGAGAAGTGTCATACTGATGCGGTTAGTGGCAGTGCAAAGAGTTGTGGGGATCCCCTCTTTGTTCAGAGACACATAGGTCCAACATGAAAGAATTCACGAACTCGAAAAGTCTGACTGGCAAAAGGGAAGTTTATTATTGGCTGAGAAGCCAGCTTTGCTAAGAAAAAAAATAACAAGAATAACAAGATAAATAACAAGAAGTTATCACTGAGAAGAATGTCTCTTCGCAGTGGATAGGAGTCCTGGCAGCCAGCTGTGCCAAAATAATTCTACTTTGGACTTCTGCAAAGATATGTTTAAATATGTTTAAAATTGTCTTTTTATAGGAAATCTGGGACTGGTGTTTCTCAATATTGTCACTGCCCCCAGACCTAGATTTCCAGCTGAATGAGGCCACTTAAATTATATCAGATCCAGATCTCCAGTTGAATGAGACCACTTAAATTCGAGCTAAGTAGGGAGTGGTCCTGGGCTAATCTTAATGAAACCACTTAACTGCCCCAAAGGGTGCGTTTCTGTCTGAGGAGAGCTGCAAAGCTCACCCCAAAAGTCAAGGAGGACAGTTTTAGGGTTCACCTCTGTCAATATCACCATAAAAACACAATTGCTTCATTCTATAAACAATAGACCATCCAGGCAGAAGGATGATGTGTATGATACATAGCTCAGAAAACAGATTATGATGAACATCATATTGTTCATTTGACCAGGTAAACATACATGATAGAATAAAAGATTTCTGAATAAAATACAAGTTAAAAAAAAACACATCCAAACAGAGAAAATTTACCAATTGGGAAAAAAAAAGGAGAAAGTGAAATAAGCCATCTGTTATAGGCCAGAATAGATTAGAATTGTTACAAGGTAATTGTGAGAGAACCACTGTCTTTTGTCTTTGTCTCCAGGATGCCAAAAGAGTTCTAGGAAAGCCACATTGGGTGTACTATATTTCATTAACTTATTGGAGAACATGATGGAGGGTACCCTAACATAGGCAGGCATTGATGGGTTGTGATCTGCAATGCAGAAGGGAAGATCCTTTTAAACAGGACCAAACCTTCATTTAAGTGTCAGTATCAACTCTAACAGATAGATCCAGAGATTCATCCTTGAATCAGTGCTGTCCTTTCACAGTTTTTAAAAGCTTTTTTAATTAAATGATTTATCTTATTATAAATTAAACAGTACAAATAATTAGACTAACTTTGCAACTATTTACATTTAAATAAATAAATTTCGGTATATGATCTATCACAACTTTTCAATCATTCCTTCAGATTCTTTGCAAGGATTCTTTATCCATTAAGAGCCATTTCATTTATTCATAATCCATCCATTTCCCCTTTTATATTTTCATTCTCTGTACTCTGTTATCCTGGCTCTATTTTTTCCTTTGTTTTGTATTATTCCATAGAGGTTTTTCCATAATCATTTATTGAGTTTTCTTTGTCCATCTTAATTGAATTAGATTATTGCACTATGTAAATGTATCACAATTTATTCATTCATTATTAAATATTTTCCAGGTTTTTTTTTTTGAAGCTACAAATAATGATGTCATTAAATTCTTTGAATGGATAACTCTTTTTGTTACTTTCTTAAAACATTTTGAGGTTATGTTTCCAAACATAAAGAATGTGGTTTGTGAGGGGAAAGCTATACTGCATATTGACAGATTATTTTTAGAAAGATTCACACCTTTACAATTCCAAAAACAATGACTAAGTGTAGTATTGAGTTTCAGCTTTTAATCACTTTTGTCAGTTTTATAGATGTGAGGTAGTGCCTCAAAGTTGCATCTCTGGTTGTAATGTTGAGTATATTTTATGTAATTATTAACTTTGTATTTTTTTTCATATCCTTTAACAACTTGTCCTTTATTTACTTGTTTAACCAACTTTTTTAAAAAATCAGTTACTTGAATGAAAGCAAATAATTGAATCATTGAATTGCTGATGATTCTAAGTTGGAAAGCTAATATATTCAATCATAGCATTAGGATCAGAGAAAAAAGATCCCAATGGACTAGAACAATGACCCAAATCTAATAAGATGAAAATCTATAGCGTTAAATATAAAGTCTTATATTTAGGATAAAAATTACCTGCCCAAAGGCAGAATGGATATAACATGGCTAGACTATAAGCTTATGTGAAAAAGAATTAGGGATTTAATGGACTCCAAAACTCAATATAACTCAATTTTTTATGTGTCAAAGATCAATACAGTCTTAAACTGCATTAATCTAGAAAAAGTGAGAATATTACGGTTTTCTATCTTGGTAGTGTCATTACTGCAGTGCTATGTGTAGCTTTAGGAATTATGCTGAAGAAAGGACATTGGCACATCGGAGCACTTTCAGAGGAGAGCTACCAGAAAGATGAGGGGACTAGATACCATTGCATTCAAGAACAAGCTAAAGAAACTGGAATGTTTAACAAAAAGAGAAGACTTAGTAGTAATGGTAGTGTGGGTGAGTGAGATTGTCTTGAAGTGATATCATTGGAACATCATTCAATTTGTGCTATTTTCTTCCCAGAGGGCAGAAACTGGAGCAAAAGGTAGAAATTGTGAGGAGACAGATTTCAACTTGCTGTCAGTGTCAGGAAATGTCTCTTTGTAGGTAATAAAGGGTAAGGACAGAGGCTGGGAGCTGTAAGGGTGAGGTCTTTTCAGGCATGGTTAAATCTTTCTGCACCTTTTAGGGGAATCAGAGGCATTAAGTAGCTCATTTGGATATAAAAGGGCTCAAGGACAAAAAGAACCTGATCTCAGGGCATAGAGCTACTGCTTTTCTCATTTCCTCATTTGCATATACTGCTGGAAAACATTTGAGATTTTTAAAAAAGGTAAAGCTGGGGAACCCTGAACCCAGAGTTTGGTGATTGTTGGGCAAGTAGTCATTAGCTGTTTATGGTCTAGACTAAGGAGATACATTTTTGGAAAATGCACTGAATATTCAATATAATTTCTTTCACTGGGAGTTTCCAGCCCTGAATTGGGAGAAAGTACCAAAAAGAAAGGTGAAACCTCTGTTCTTTTATCTGCTCTGGATGATGGCAAGCCACCAAGCCAAGTCACTGAAGGAGCAGAATTGAAGAATATTCCTCTGGGCTAAAAGTCTTATCCCTTTCTGAAAGAATACAACAGAATGTTTGCTAAATGTTGAATCTGAGTCTAAAGATGAAAGTTGTCCATTGAGAAGTAATCTGAGAAAGTCTAGCAGATTTATCTATTCAGCAAAGATGATGCAATTCTGGAGCTACCTTCTCTTTTAAGACCCTGTGAAGAGCAAGTCCAGATGATCAGTTTTTCAAGCATCATTACCACACCCAGAAGTACTGCAAGAAGAGTCCAAATCATTCTAGAGGAATTATTGGTGATGAGTACCACATTTTTAGGAGAAATGTTTTGTATATAATTCTTGCTATTAACTGTAAGTGTGATGAGACCAAAATTTTGGGAGAAATGTTTTGTAAATACTATTCTTGCAATTTCCTTTAAGTATATATTTTTTGCTATGAGTTAAACCCTAATCAGTCAGTAAGGCTAATTGTTAATTTGAAGCACACTGGTGAGTTCTCATGATCTGTAATTGTAGGAATAACCACATACAGAATTGTTTCCTAAAAGTCTATGTGATGAGGTCCTGAATGGTGGGTGTGGTTTGGCAGAAAGAAACTGAAGCATTGATAAAAAAAAAATATTCCCTAGGGTAGACAGAAAGAAAGCTCTGAGAGAGATAAATTTAGCTCTGTGGAGATAATCCAGTTAGAAATCCAAGTAGTGTCAAGACCCTGAGGCTAAATTTTTCTTATAAAACAGTTTATGGCCCATGGCTTCCATATTGCCCTCCTGTGGGTCAGCCTGTCACAGCACTCTGCCTGTCTGCCTCTTTCCCCTTACCTGAATCCTATGCTACATACTGGCCCTCCTGACCTCAGCCTTGTAGTGTCTTTCTTCTTCTGAGCCCCTTCTCCTTATAGCTAACCCTTCTAGGGTGCTAAGTCCCTTTTGGGATTTAGCCTATTAGTTAAATATATGTCCCAATCTCCTGTAGTGTGTCCTGTCTCCTGGTAAATAACAAGTTTCTCTAGGGAAGTTGCCCTTTCTACACTCTCCCACTCTATTTTATATTTACGTTTCCTCGTGTCTGTAACCTCTTCTCCTAAACAAACCTACCTTTTGCCAAAGAGGATGGCCTTTGTGAATTTTTCACATGACCAGACCCCACTATTTGGTGCCTAGCATCATCTGGTGTCTACATCAGCCACATCATAGGTATGATCTGATCAGACAACTCAATGTGTGAGGTCAAGTTTGAATTTGGGAGCTTATCTCAGAAAAAAAAAAAAAAAAAAGCTAAAGATTAGACCAGGTCAGAAGTAGAATGTTTCTCTTTAGTGGAGCACTTCAAGAAAAAGTGGCTCAGCTTGTTTGGGATGTTATAGAATGGATTCTTGTTCAAGTACAAGTTGAATTACATGGCTTTTGAGATTGCTTCCAAACTGAGATTTTGGAGTTTTATAAGACAGAATACTCAAGCCTTTATACCAATGGGATGGTATTTGACACTGAAGGAAGCTAAATGTTAGTATTTTTACAATTTCATTTGTTGTATAACAAAGGTCTGTTTTAAATATATATATATATATTATGTAATTTCCATTAATTAATACAAAATACACATATGTATATATAAATGTTCACAAGAATATCTATGTATATATATGTATATATGTGTATGCATGCTGTATACACATGTGTATAAATATACACAAGAATATCTATGCATATATGTATATATGTGTATGCATGCTGTATACACATGTGTATAAATATACACAATAATATCTATGCATATATGTATATATGTGTATACATGCTGTATACACATGTGTATAAATATACACAAGAATATCTATGTGTGCATATATATGTATATATGTTGTATACATGCTGTATTTAGACCAATTTTCATTCCTTTCCATCATTACTGCTATGTTGCTCCCAAAATAAATATTTTGTGAGGACATGACTACAACACCCTATACTAGGGACAGAATTGAGGAACAAGCTGACTTGGCAAAATTCAGATAGTCAGTGCCATACTGGACTTCATATTAAAGTTGCCTTCTTTTTTTTTCCTACCTATTCTTGTGTATTCTGTGTGTGTGTGTGTGTGTGTGTGTGTGTGTGTGTGTGTGTGTGTGTGTGTGTGTTTGGGGAGGAGGAATAGGCATTTCAATAACAATGTAATACATTACTAAGACTGGCACAGTTAGTTAATAGCCACCAATTTTTAAAATGATGACACAAGGGAAAAATCCTAAAACCAAACTCTATAAGGCAGAAATTGGACAGTTTTCCTGAAGTTTTGTGTGTCATGGACACCTTTGGCAATCTGATGAAGGCTATTAACCCTTCTCAGAATAATATTTTAAAAGTATGAATTAAAATAAATAGAATTGCAAAAGAAAACAATTATAATGAAAAGTAGTAAATTAAACATTTGTGTGTATCTATTTATATGTATATTTTATATGGAGAGAAATTAATTATATATATACACATGTGTATATATATATATATGTGTGTGTGTGTGTATATATATATATATACATATATATATATATATATATATATATATATATAATTTGTGGAATGCATATTTCACAGATCTCTGGACTGGTTAATCTCTGATGTAATTTCCATCTTTGAGAGTCTGTGAAATTATATATACTTTTGAAATTAGCCCTGAAGAGCAATTATAGAAATTCCTAAGGGAGTACTTAGCATCTTTTTAGAGATTTATGGCTTCCTTTCAGAAATCCCAAAGATTGAGGGTCTTAAAGAAAATGTTAATGTGCATTATCCTTTTAAGGATGCCATCTGGATTGAAGACCAAGCCAATGAGGAGGAAGAAGCTGTTCTTTGAAGAGGTACTGTTATTTGCTTTCTAGTGAGAACAGTTTATACTGACATATATAAAACATATTTACCCAGTACTTAAAGGAGTTTTTGTATTCTGCACTGTGTTGTAAAATATAAGATATAACTAATATCATAGTTAAAACCCACTAATTTTTCTCAATTTTTAATCTCCCATTATTTGATCTATCTTTCTCTCTCATCCCCATCCCCATTCTCAACCCTAAGGGCATCTCCCATGCAGTAAGACAAAGGATACAGGGGAGTGAAAACTTGCTTCATAATTAGGAAGAACTGTGTTCAAGTCTCACTTCTGACATATACTAGTCATGTGACTCTGGGCAAATAGCTTCAATCTCTCTAGACAATTCACTATGACAATAAGTTGCAAAGGAGATGTCAATATTGACAAAGAGAATTTCCTTATTTTGAAGATACCTAAAATTAGTGGAATTCCAGATTCAGTCCCTATCCCTACAGTATCTTTCAAACATACAAATTTAGGACTTCCCTTTATGATTTAATTAAGGATTGTCCCCCTTTTCTTCCCCAGAAACTGTTAAAGTACATGGAACTGGTGAGGACAAAGCCATTGCAAAGAGAACAGAGCAATAATTTGGTGGGAGTCTCTTATATCATGTCATTGCCTTCCCATACCAGATATTCGATTGTGTTTTAGAAATCAAACACTGTATGACCATCTTTTTTCCCCCAATGAATTTCAAATCTGCAAAATAAATCATCAAAAATGTGCAACAGTGACTCATCTCAAGTATCCAGAAGCAAGAGAAAAACAGCTCTTTCCTGATAATATCAGTCTGTCTTTGTTTATGCATTCAATTGGCACTTTTAAACCCATGTACCCTATCTCTCATCTTGTCTGTAATCTTGTGAGCCCTTGAACTATCCTCGTACAATTACAGGTCAAAGTTTTCTTGACCATTTCTGACAAGGTGGTCCTAGTGACATTTTGCCTGGAGGCACTAATTATGACACATGCCTTTCCTTTGGGCTTAGACTAAAGGTCCTTCATTAGTTGGCTACTACTGTTTTGTTAATCTAATGAATGGTTCCTTAGGAAATAACCAAGTGAGGGCGTATTAATGCTGAAGGCTTCATCTATTATAAAGTCCTTTGCCCTTAAAGGAGGTCACAGAATGATGGAATGGAGGAGGAAATCTTCCTTTAAGCTCATCCATCTGCTTTAATTAATCACCATGCCAAGCAGAACTGTCAGAAAAAATTTCAGTGTTGTCTTTGGTTTCACAAGAAGAAAGTGCTGCTGAAATTCCCTTTAGCACTTGCTGCCCATCAAAAAGGACTGTGTGGAAAATGAATAGAATTTTTTTCTGGGGAGAGGACCTTCTAAACAAAAAAAGAAATTTTGACAATTTATTTAAAAAAAAAATGTTCGGTTTTAACACATGTAGTAAATACTTGTTATTATTTTCTCCTAAAACTTTTTTTTTCTGATCCAGTATTACAGTCACACACAAAAAGAGATGTGGAATCCCTTATTCTCCTTGGGAGCCTAGTTTCTTTAGCTGAAGAATTGAGACAAGTAGAAAGAGAACTTGCTCTGGAGTCAAAGGAGGTGACTGAAGCTTGGACAAGTCACATTCTTTTAGACCTGGATGTCTCCTCTTCTAGAAAACAACAGGTTTGGTCTAATTAGCCTCTGGACTACCTTTTGACTTTACATTTGTAATATGAAAAAGAAGAAAGAAGAAGGAGGAGGAGGAGGAGGAGGAGGAGAAGGAGGAGGAGGAGGAGGAGATGAACAGTAGTAATAGACACAAAAAACTTTAAAAGAATCTTTCATATTTCATTTTGTCATAATCATGAATGCAATCATTATTCAAACACTAGTCATGTGACTCTGGACAAATAGCTCGAAGTTCATTGAAGTGGTAAATATTTCACAATGTTTTCTCTTCAGAAAAAAATGCTTATTTACAATCTACTTTAAAGTTTAATCTGTATTATTAACCATTTTCTTAATCATTTTCTTAAGTCTAAATAATCAACAAAACCATAAATCAGACCCTGATTGGTAGTTTTTGATGAGTTTGCTCATTTTTTGCTGATTTTCAAAATGCTGGAAAATTTGATTTTTTGTTCAAGTTGACACCAGAACATTTGTTTTTGTTTTTGGTTTTTTTTTATTAAAGCTTTTTATTTTCAAAACATATGTATAGTCAATTTTTCACCATTGAGCCTTGAAAAATCTTGTGTTCCAATCCCCTCAAGCCCTCCCCAGATGGCAAGTAATCCAATATATGTTAAACATGGTAAAAATATATATGTTAAATCCAATATATGCATGCATTTTTATACAATTATCTTGTTGCACAAGAAAAATCAGATCAAAAAGGCAAAAAAATGAGAAAGAAAATAAAATGTAAGCAAACAACAAAAAAAGAGTGAAAATGCTATGTTACACACTCAGTTCCCACAGCCTACTCTTTGGGTGTAGATGGCTCTCTTCATTACAAGATCATTAGAAATGGCAATCATTTCACTGTTGAAAAGAGCCACATCCATCAGAATTGATTATCGTATAATTTTGTTGTTGCCATGTATAATGATCTCCTGTTTCTGCTCACTTCATTTAGCATCAGTTCATGTAAGTCTCTCCAGATCTTTCTGAAATCATCCTGTTGGTCATTTCTTATGGAACAATAATATTCCATAACATTCATACACCATAACTTAATCATTCTCCAACTGATTGGCATCCATTGTTTCCAGTTTCTTGCCACTACAAAGAGGGCTGCCACAAACATTTTTGCACATGTGGGTCCATTTCCATCCTTTAAGATCTCTTTTGGATATAAACCCAGTAGAAACACTGCTGGATCAGAGGTTATGCACATTTGGTAGCCCTTTGGGTATAGCAGAACACTTGTTTAAAAAAAACTTGGGAGATCTTGGGCATCATAATCTGGTGTCCATTAACTTGTGTTTTCTTTTTTAAAAAAATCTTTTTTATGATTATATTTTAGCATAATTAGTCTTATTGTAATCCTATATATTTTATTTTATGCATTAGAAAACATTCTGAAAAGGTATCTGGGACAAAAAAAAACAACTTTCTTACTGTTTTGTTTTATTTTTTAAGAGTTTACCTTCTTTTATTTGAACTTGTACATAAAAAAGGCTCTGGCTCCCATCAAATAGTAAAATGTAATAGAGTAAAAGAAGCTTCAGGTGGTCCTATTTTTCCCTGGAGAATCAGATATTCAGCACAAACTTGAAGAACTTTGGCTTTGATTTAATGTAAGGCCATTCTTTCACAGATAAGAGAAACTGAAGCCCAGAAAAGTTACACAACTCCAACATTTAGCATAGTAATTGGCATGGAGGAGATGCTTAATAAAAGTTTATTGAATGGCATTAACTTGTTCAAAGTCATGCAGGTAATAAATAAGTGGCAGATGTGGGACTGGAATCCAAACCCCCTGACTTTCATACCATTGGTCTTTGCAATATACAATGCTTTTATTGAAGGCCTCATTCAATGAATGATGCAGTATTATATAATTATGGGGTTGTTAAAATGAGCAGGATTCTGAAGAAGTATTATATCAACTTTCTGGCTTGTCCATTTTTATTTAACCTGCTTATCTTCCCCAGGCACAACTTTTTGAAGACCTGGCTCAAGTCTCTTCTAGGTTATTAGGTCTGTGAACCCATAATAATTTGCGGCCCTTTGAAAAAAGCTTCAGAATTCATATGTGGTTTGTGGATTATCATAATTTCACTTGTCAACCTCAGGGAAAATTTTTGATTGTGGAAGAAATGATATATTTTGTGTTTTGACTACAAGCCAACAAAAGTCAGTTTCCGCTTCTTTTAGTCTTCTGTTTCTTGATGAGCTACAAAATTGTAACAGTTACTTGTGGGATAGAAGTAACAGGGTAAATAACTGAGTCAGGATGAGATAGGATGAGATTGGGATGGGATGGGATGGGATGGGAGAGAATTTGTGAGGGGAGCTTGGTGACAGTGGATAGAATTCTATGCTTAGAGGTAGAGAGATGAATTTTAAAACCTGTCTCTGTATGTCTGTGCATCCATCTGCTAAGAATTCCCTTGGAACTTTTAGAAAATATGGTAGCTTGGGGATATAGTCATAAAACTGTTAAAGATGAAAGGGACCTTAGGCATCAAATAGCTCATTTCCTTATTTTGTTGTTGTTGTTGTTGTTGAGTTGTTTGTCGTAGCATACGACTCTTGTGATCCCATTGGGGGTTTTCTTGGCAAAGACACTGGAATGGTTTACCATTTCCTTTTCTGGCTCATTTTACAAATGAGGAAACTGAGGCAAAGAGGGTTAAAGACTTGCCCAGGTTCACATGGCTATTAAGTGGTTGATTCTAGATTTGAACTCAGGAAAAGGAGTTTTCCTGACTCCAAGCTCAGCACTCCATCCACTTCACCACTTAACTACCCCTGTGCCATCTTATTTTGCATATGGGGAAATCAATGACTAAAGATATTGGGTGACACATCTAAAGTTCCCAACCTAATCCATGTCAGAACTAGAACAAGAATATAGATTTTTTTAAATTTTTTGCAAGGCAATTGGGGTTAAGTCACTTGTCTAGAGTCACACAGTTAGTAAGTGTTAAATGTCTGTGGTTGGATTTGAACTCAGGTTCTGCTGACTCCAGGGATAGTGTCCATACTGCTGCCCCAAACATACTTCTTCTAACCTCCAGACAGAACTCTTTCCACTGAGTCACACTGTCTCAACTTCAAATGTCTGATATTTTAATTTTCATCCAGGAAAAGCATTAATAGCTATCCTTGATCTAATAACTGGTATCTTTTCAGGATTGAGAAGACATCACCTAGACGTGGCTCTCTTCAACAATGAGATGATTCAGGCCAGTTCCAATGGTCTTGTTATGAAGAGAGCCATCTACACCCAGAGAGAGGACTACAACATAGTATTTCCACTCTTTTTGTTGTTGTTCGCTTGCATTTTATTTTCTTTTTCATTTTTTCTGTTTTGATTTGATTTTTCTTGTGCAGCAAGATAATTGTATAAATATGTATGCATATATTGGATTTAACATATATTTCTAACATGTTTAACATAAAAAAGAGAAAATACCAACTAATTCTCTTTTCTGTCTATTTGGCCTTGTCATCTCTTCCTCCCAGGATAAGGTCTCTGAAAACAAGAAATCCATATTTTAGTTTTTCCATCTGTTCTACTTGGGTCTCCAAAGACAGACAGATGAGCAATGAGCTGTTTTAATTTTGGTACAATCTGCTGCAGCATCTACACAGTAGAAAACAAATGTTTGCTGCTGTCATTGTAGTCCTGACTCATTGGACTTTGTCACTTTTCTATATTGAGAAGAGAAATATGGTGAGGATTTAACTATAGTTTTTGCCCAGAGCACTAACTATCCCAGACATGTCTAAGCCTTAATCAATCATCCTGACACCAGAGAATTGCATCATTGTTCTTTGAGGACACTATAACCTAGGCCTTTTCTTGACAGGTATGCAGCACATGATCGTGGTGGGGGAGGAAAAGAAAGAAGTAGACAGGGTCTTGATCACAAATGTGTGTGAATTTCATAAAATTTCTTTAAATTATTGATTAATTAATTTATTTATTTATTAATGATCAGTCTGGTATAGTGGAGAGGGAGCTATCTTTCTTGTCTTTTATGCATATTGTCTGTATGACCTTGAACATTTAATCTCTAACTGTTTCAGACAATTCTCTAAGATTAAGCTTCAGAGAAGATGCTCACTTGAATTTGCAGAGCAAATTTCCTTACCTGGGAGTTCCATATACTAATGAAGTCATAACTTCTTTCCCTATACCTATTCTTAATACATTTATGAATATTAAAGTCAAATTACGCCGCTCTAGATATGGAGCTAAAAAGTTCCTTAGAGCTGATGCAGTCTAACTTCCTTCATTTTACAACTGAAGAAATTAGTCTTTTTCATGGTCACCCAGATAATAATCATCAGAAGTAGGATTTGAATTTGCATTAGGTCCCAGAGCTATTGATATTTCAGCTATATCCAAAGGGATACATACATATGATCACCAGTATTATTTGTCACTATCATTGGAGGAGCTCCATGGCAGAATCTAAGTTAGTGAGGTACTCCCACTTTTTATAATTGTTTGCATTAAACCCCAAATCAATAGTGTAGCAACTCCTGATTGACTTCCATATTTAATCAAAAGTACTTGACAGCTATCCACACAAGAAAAACCAAGTAGAAAAAGAATTGTTACTATTCATGTTCTGTGAAGAATTTAGGAGAAGTCATATATGAGAGTCACATAGAATAGGCAGAGATGGTAATAATCTGAATTTTTGAAAGAAATACTCAGTTGGTGGTGGGAGAATAAAAGATATTCCCTTGCTTATCTTTAACTCTATTCATTGAGCATGAAATTATAGCATCTTTGTAATAGAAAGCATTTTAGAAATCATCTTCTACCTCAGGAAGGCATTCTGCCTCTCCAGTGGACAAATAATAGGATCTTAAAAGAGCTAATGGAAGTTTATCAGTGCAAGTAAATGACAAATTCATATGGCCTAATGGAAGCTTGGCGTAGTTAGGTGACACAGGTGAAAGAGCATGGGGTTTGAAATCAGGAAGACATCTTCATAAATTCAAATCCAGCCTCAAACACTTAGTAGCTCAGTGATTCTGGGCAGGTGACTTCACTTTGACTGAAACGACACTATAAAAATGATAGTTCACAAGTACTAGATGGTGGCACCCCACTGTTTTGGGGGCAGGTCAGAGCTATTCCTTGGATAGACCTCCAAGTGTGCCAGAGGCTACTTGGACAACAATAAAGTATCTACATCATTTACTAATTTTGATTTGTTATATCCCCCCAAAACCTAGTATTCAGACCCACAAAACATCTTTTGTTTCCTCTATGAATATGGACAATCAAAAAGTCTCATGATTAAAGCTTTTAATTATTAAACTTAATTAACTAAGATTACATTTACGATGGAAACAATAAGTCAATAGCATTTAACAGCAAACTCAATTTAGGTTTGATGAGCAACTAGAGAATAATCCTTTCAATATAACCACCATCTATCATGATTTAGCTCTCGGGACATTATTTTGAAAATTTATATGGATGATCTTAGCCCAAAATTGCACCAAATTTTTGCTGAATAAACTGCATTTTTAACATGACCCCATGAAAATGGCATCAAGAGCTAATAAACAAAGTGTTCTACCATTTTATCTATTTTTCCATTTAATTGTCCATTTTTGAGGGTTAGAACAAGCAAAATATTGTTAGCCTTTAAATTATCCAGTATCAAGTATTTGATACATTGATACATTGATACAATTCCGACTATCAATTCCTTTAAAAGGCTTCCCATTTATCCTTCAGTTATCTCATTAATCAGTCTTGATTCTTGACTTGTCATTCATAAGGCTAGCTTCTTAAAACATTTTCTTTAAATCATAAGTTTAATTTCTATGTGGTGATGCTTTCTGATTACGAACAATTTATTTTCTTCCCATTGTGTAGATGGGATTAGATTCTGCCAACCATTAGGTACAATTAACTTCTTTGTTTAGAAGCCACACCCCAGTAAAACTATCTTAGCAGGTGGCTAAACAAAATTGATGCTAGCCAATAGTGAATTAGAGGGATGTCTACTGCAAGCATGTAAAGACTTCCCCAGGTGGAATGGGCAGAGGAGAATAATTTCTGCTGATGCCCATGAAGGTGGCTTGTTCGGGCACCCAAGAAGCCAAGATATATCCACTGCATCCCAGGCCATTACCAGTCATCCTGATAACTCAGGAGGAAAAAAAGAGTAAGGTTGCTGACTCTGTACAACTCTGCCTCACTTAAATACAGTTCACAGGCAAATCAAGACATCACCCCATGACATCACTGATATCAAAAATTATGAACAAGAGCAATAATTGTTTTTATTTTTCCCACAGAAAAATCTATATTCACATATGAGGGGAATATCTTCAACTTTAATAACTTTTATTTTAATTGCTATTTACTAGTTGAGTCTGAAAGAATTGTTTGAGGGGTACAGTGATTTATCCAAGTATCTATCAAAGGAATTGAATTTGATTTTTCTGACTTTCTACGCTTTCTATTATTTTACATCATTCAAAGGCTATTTAAGTTATAGAGCATTTTGTTGATCTGTATCCAAGTCTCTCAAATGGGGATAATGATTTTTTTTAAATTGGGAGTTCCCCAATCCAACAAAATCTCAGATCTACTCCAAAAAAGTTTCAAACATACACTGACAATGACTTAATTTGGACAGTATACAAGGACTTTATGAACTCCCTCAATATGCAGATATAACAACACTGATTAAAAATTTCCCTTGGAAAAATGTAGTTGAATTTAGAGGGACACCTGATGAGTTTCAAGGACATAAAGTGGAACACAAGATCTGACTTGTTTGGGACACTGACAGTTCTTTCACAAAGTGCTACTATTTATAGACATAAGCATCTGTCCAATTTTAGACATGTCTGTCTAATTTTAAATAATAAGGCCTTTAGGCATTGACTGTGACTAATTGTATGTTTTGACGAGTACTTAGCGCATGGCTGGCACTCAATAAATGTTAAATAATTGAACATACTAACAATAATTGTATTTGTAAGCACGCTGAGTAAGGACTGTTCCTAAATATGTTTCCGTACAGAGCCCAGTGTGTTGTTGGCAAGCAAACAAAGTGAAATGATGATAATACCAAATGGCCCCCTTTTTTTGAAAGCAAAATTCAGTGAAATCCAGACTGACTTTATGGTTTCATCAATTGATAAGTGAACTCTTCAAGCTGAGTTTTGGTTCTAGTGATGGCATGGTGCAGGGCTGGCACATAGTAGTCACTTAATAAATGCTAATTGACTAATTCAGCCTCACTTTATTCATCTGAAAAATGAGGTTATTATGCTACATGATGTGATCATGTGTATATGTATGTGTGTGCATGCACATATGTATATTGTGTTATGTACACATTTGTATATACATGTTGTGGGGTGGGTATGTGGGTATTGGTGGGTGTTGAAAATTTCCCTTACCAATATCCAGTTGGTCTGGAAGGATAGGCTAAAAAAGTTTTGGGACACGGCTAGAGGAAGATGGCTCCATATAGTTTGTATTTAACTTATGTCTTTCCATTAAATTATGAATCACATTCTGTTGAATAGTTAAATGATATGATTATGGAAAACCCATGGTAAGAGAGAGAAGAGTCTGGATATAGGGTGAGGACTCTAGATATGTGTATAATTCACAGATTTAAATGCATATATGTGTATAACATAGAAAAAGCCTCATATATGTGTATATGTATTATAAATAGGTAGATACACACATATATGTATTAATACAAATTGTCCTCTAACAACAAATGTTGTCTTTTTTTAACTAATTATAATCTTAAGAGTTACTTAGGACACTTAGACATTAAGTGAATTGCTCAGTCACACTGGCAGTGTGTCAGGAAAAAAAACAAAAACAAAAAACAACAACAAAAAAACTAGAACTCAGGTCTTTCTGGTTTCAATGCTCTCTATACACTATACCATTCTTTCTCTCTCTCTCTCTCTCTCTCTCTCTCTCTCTCTCTCTCTCTCTCTCTCTCTCTCTCTCTCTTCTCTCTCTCTCTCTCTCTCTCTCTCTCTCTCTCTCTCTCTCTCTCTCTCTCTCTCTCTCTCTCTCTCTCTCTTCTCCCCTTGCCTTTTTCCATCTCCTTTCCCTCCCTTCTCCCTTCCTTTTCTTCTTCCTCACCCTCTCTTCTGAATCACTACCATTTTGAATCAGATAATAATAATTCAGATGATAAGAGAACAAGGTATGGATATGGATTATGGCAGAGAAGTAGTCTAGTTATACAAGGTCTTATATAAGAACTAAATAGAAAGGGAAGCTAAGTTTTCCAATCTGTTCTATTTTTCTTACATCCCCAACCGATGACCAAAGCCATTAAAGAGAACTGTGGCTCCTTTGATATTAAAAAGATATTGCATTCTCTGTACAGAGAAAAATCTACAAATATAAATGGTATTTATGCAAATATAAAAACCTCCCAACAGATTGTAAAGATGCTACAATATCTAAGGGGCTATTTGTATTTGTATAAATATTATTTATATTTGTAGCATAGATTTTTCTCTCAACACACACACAGCAGTGATTCAAATATAAATAGTACAAATAGTTATAATCAAAACAAAGCATAAGATCATGGGATCACTGAACTAAGGCCAGAACAGTGCTCAGAAACCATCCAATCCAACCTTCTCACCAGGGAGACTGCCCTTGGTCACTGTGACTACAAACCTGATAAGTGCTTTAGAAAGGAGCAAAATAATTTGTAAAGACCTATGGGGAAAGGTTAGCGAAGCCTTCCTGGAGAACACAGTGTTTGATTTAGGTAATTATAATAATAAAAATTAAAAGTAGCAAGCATTGGTGTAGAGCTCCAAGATTTCCAAATCACTCTACAAATATTATCTCATTTTAATAACCGTGGGAGGTAAGTGCTATTATTATTGTCCCCCTATTACAGGTGAGGACACTGAGTTAATAGTAGTTAAGTGACTTGCCAGAGATTTCAAACACAGTATCTGAGGTTGCATTTGAATTCAGGTTCAGTGCTTACTAGTTGCTTCTTAATAGGTTTGAAGAAATTCTGTAAGCTTTAGGAGAGGAGGCAGGGAACTATTGATAGTAAAGGCTCACAGATAGCAGAGTATATAATAAGAACCACTAAATCAGGTAGTTCCAGTTGGATAAAACACAATTGAAGGGTGCTAGTTGGTAGAAAAAATAGACAGAATAAGGAAAACCTTCAATGGCAGACAAAGGAGAGAAATTTATTCTAGACCTATGCAGGAGGGAGCTTTCTGGCAGTGGTATAAGTGATGGTCTAAGAAGGGAACATAGGAGAAATTGGAGAGAAAAAAGCTATTATGAGGCTATTTTTTATTGTGAAGGTAAGAGCTGATAGAGAACTCTTCTAAGTGATGTCAGTAGGGATGCAGAGAAGGGGGTAGGTGTAAAATATGGTATAAAAATAAAATTGATGGGATTTAACGATTGATTGGGTATGAGAAGTGAGAGAGGAAAGGAAAATCAGACAAAACAGCTAAGTTTGGCAGATAGTACAGGCTAAATGATGTCACTGACAGAAATAACTTAGAAAAGAATAAAAAGGATGGGAGGGGGCAGAATACGAAAAGGAAGATAGTCTTGATTTTCAGCATGTTGAGTTTGAAATGCTGATGAAAGGTTCAAGTTGAAATGTTCCATAGGCTAATAGAAAGGTAACATTTTAGTCTGGGATAAAAAATCAGAGAGAAAGATGCAGATTTGGGAATCATCTGAATTGGGTTCACCCTTAGCCATGGGAGTTAATTACATCATGAAATGTAGAGCGTATATAAAGAAGAAGGCAAAGCAGAGGAGCACCTCCATAAAAAGTTGGGAAGGATTCTAGTAAATAAGACAGAGACAGAGATAGGAGAATAATTAGAAGAGTATGACACATTTGAAGGAAAGCAGGGAGAGAATAACTAGAACAGGGGCTATTAAGCTACAATTAAAAAAAAAGAAATAAACATATTTCAATATGATTGTTTTCCTTTGCTGACTTAATGCATTTTATTTTATTTATTTAAACATTATTCTGAGAAAGGATTCATAAGCTTTCCTAGACTGCCCCCCCAATTATGAACCAGAAGAAAGGATAGTGAACAATGAGGAATACTGTAGAGGGGTCAAGGAGGATCTTGAACAGGAGAAGAGAAAGGAAAATCATTGAATTTGGTGATTCAGAAGTGATTAGTAACCTTTAACATTCAAGTTTCAGTAGCACAAGAGAGCAGAAGGCAGATTGTGCGAGGGTAAAGAAATAATGTGTGGTAAGGACATATTTTTCAAGAAATTTGGTCATGACAAAGAGCAGAAATATCGCTGGTTGGAGAAAAAGGTCAAGGAAAGACTTATTTTTCCTTTTTTTCTTTTTTTAAGGATTGGAAAGACATGAGCATTGTTTAAGACTTGTTTGTAGGCAAATGGAAAAGAACTGGCAAATAAAAAGAGACTGAAGATGAAATGAAGGATGATTACTGGAGAAAGATATTTGGAGAATTCAGGATGAGATCAAGGTAGTACATAAAGGAATTAACCTTAGCAATCAGTAGAATTCTCTCTCCTTAGGTTCAAAAAGAAAGAAAAATGTATCAATATTGAAAAGCTTTGAGAAGTGGGGAAAAAATGAGTGTTCCCATTAAATGGCTTCAGTCATACGAGTGAAATGGGAAGCTGCCTGCCATATGCTTGTAAAAGAAAAAAGTCTACGTTCTCCACTGTGGGAAATGATATAAGGACTCAATAATAATAGAACTGAAGCATTCACAAGAAACAATGAATTCCTGCCTGTGGTTATATGCCATACATTAGAATGGAGTGGGATAGTAATCCTACCAATCCTCTCCCCCCAGTTTTACATTAGGCATTTATATTTTTATGACCCTAAGTCAAGTTCTATCTACCATCTCATTTTGTCTAGGTAGTTGTCATTCTATGACATGAGTCCAAGTCTACATCTATAGAGGAAAAGTTAAATGAAATGGCAATCAGTGACCCCATAAATCCAGTCAAGGAAGAAGGCCAGCTTCAATATTTGGACACATTTATCTGCCAAGCCAACCTGGCATAGTGGAATGAGCATTAGATTTGCTATCAAAGAATCAGTGTCCATGTCCTGGGTCTGCTTCCTACAAATCCCTTTTGTTCTTTGGATCCTAATCAAATGAAGGAGTTAGAGTAGAACCACTGAAGTCTCTTCCAGTCATAAATGCCTGCTTTTTGTGATGTTATCTCCATGTTTTATGTCCCTTTATTTCAATAGCAGATGATTTTGACTTTATGTATCTTAATAATTCCTCCAACTTTCTATTTCTATTTTAAAAGTCTTTGGTGTCTATTAACTCTCTCTTACATACATTTAAGCTCCTGCTGAAATGAATGAAATACTTTTGCCAAGTTTTTGCATAATGAACTGTTATAAATTCAGCTTTTACTCTTCCCTTCCTTGTGGCTAATCCTTCTTCTGTTGACTTAAAGGGAGTTAAGGGGGATGGATATGGAGAATAAGAAAATTTGCCTATTAAATGCTAAGCCTGCAGGGCAAGATATGTCTTTTAACATGCCTTATATACTATCTAATACCCTGTTGATGGTTGGCAAATGATGAATAGCTACAGTTAGGCCCTTCTGGGTGTTGAGAAAATTTCTTGTTATAGTCAGCCTCCAAAATCTTACAGCTGATAAAATATCAGTCCAAAGTGGGACAGATATGCCCTATTTTGTGCATATTAGTTATGCTGTTCTCAGATGCAATTAAAATTACTTACTGTAACAAGGGTCCAGGGTCTCCCCCTCCCCATGCAATTCTCCATGTTTCCACAGATTGAGTTTGGATTCTAGAGTGGTGACACTGAAAGAGTCCTTATCTTTATTTGTCTTACTCCACCTACCTGGAACTGCTCAAGAAAACTTCCTAATATACTTAGGTATAATTTGTATTTAGGTTTCTCAAAAGGTGGCTAAAAAGATTCCCCACCTTCAATTTGAGCTCTGAAGTTATCCAATGAATACTGGGCATAAGGACAATGGCTTATTTCACTTCAATAGAAAACATATTAGATCCAAAGGATTCCCAGAAGCCCATAAAAGGAGAACACACATAAAACACCTGATAAAACATTGGATCTGGCCCCATTTCTGGAAGAGAATACGTTTAGGAATATTATTAGAGCAGCTTTTTAACATTCTAGTGAATCCTTTTTTCCCCCACAAAGTTTCACAGTCCCATTTAAGACTTGTCTTATGGCCCCTGAGATTTGGAGTTGTTTTTAAGTACTCCCTCTTGAATGGCTCCTACCCTTGTTTGGACAGAGCTACTCATTATCAGCTTCTACCAACAAAGTGTCCATGGACATTATTTACTGTTCATCATTGCCTTCATTGCACCCCAGGACCAAATGAGAGCCTTTGAATAAGTTGGCAGAAAACAATAGGTGGGAAGTCCACCTGAGACCTAAGTGTTCAAAAAGGGAAATCAAAAGGTCCGGAAATCTGTTCTTAGGCTACCTGAGCAAGCAAATTTAGTAGCTACATATGATTTTGCCATTAAATTTGTATTAACTGCTGAGGGAGGGGTGATATGTGACATGGAAGAAAATTAGACACCTAACAAGGTCTTCCCCCTTCCTTTTCCCCTACTACCCCTGGCATAGGTCCATTATGCTCCATGTTGTTCTGTATTTAGGATAAGAGAGGTTCGTGCAAGAAAAGGAGTCATGATCTATTTGGTAAGCTTATGTTATGAATTACAAAAATAGTGAGGGGTGGGGAGAGCTCCTTCAACAAAAGTTCATCCTTTGTAGCTTTAGTACCAATCACTGTGAATTCACTGAACCTTCCAAATAAAGAATTGTTGAAAATGTTGTCTTCTCCACAAAATGCCTCTCAGATACTATCAAAGATTTGTTTAATGTAATCAGGTTGTTCAAAGAACTCATCAAATATCAGGAATTCCCTGATCAATTTTTTTTAACATTTTTAATGATTATGGAGACCTGGCTCAAAACTTCTCTCTTCTTCCATGAGCATTTCTAGAACTATTCAACTAACATTCCTTCTTATTATTAGAATATATATTTCTCAAGGGCAAGTGCTGGCTTTGCATTTTTCTCTATTCCCAGCACTTTATATGATGTCCTGCACATAATAAGAGCTTAATAATTTCTTCTTGATTGATTGATTTATTGTTAAATGTCTATTGCACTTGTAGTCAAAACTGTATTCAGAGCTTATTTGGTATCATGTGTATAATATAGATAAATCTGGCAAGTGAAAACATACCTAACAGACATTTAGGGTCAAAGTCATTCTCTGATTCCGGACTTGGAGTCCCTGGTAACAACCCATTATAGCTATTAGTCATTGGGAACTGGGCAGATTTTTTATTAAAATGTAAGCTTCAGGCTTCTGGCACTGAACTAAGAAAATGTAATTGACCAAGAGGATAGGTGTGCATATTTTTTTTCATACCACCTATCAGTGATTCTGTGATATCAGTGTGATAAACTGAATAGCCATTAGAAGGAAAATAAATTTGGCTTTAGTGTTAATATCTACAAAGATCAGACTAATATTATTTCAACTGCAATTGAGATTCATTCAGTAGAGATCCTGTAAAGACTATTAAAATGGAAAATTATAATAATTCATACTTCTAATATCTCTAATTTGTTAAAAGACGAGAATAGAAAGAGTTTCAGTACCAATTGGTACACAAGTGAAAAAAATGACATCAGCAAAATAAGTAGTGAATAGCAACAGCATTCTAAAAAGAACTTGAACAAGTTAATTTTTAAAATAATCAATTTATTTTTAAAATAATTTAATCTTAAATTTAAAATAATTTAATTTTAAAATAATTTTAAATAATCAATTTAAATCAAATTTTAAAATAATCAAAATATCTTTTATTTTTACATCTTCTAAATTTTCTATTCTATTGCTTCACGTTTCCCTTTCAGTTACCTATCACATATAATAAATAAATAAAAATTTTAGAAGAAAGAAGAAGAAAAGAAGAAGAAAAGAAGAAGAAGAAGAAGAAGAAGAAGAAGAAGAAGAAGAAGAAGAAGAAGAAGAAGAAGAAGAAGAAGAAGAAGAAGAAGAAGAAGAAGAAGAAGAAGAAGAAGAAGAAGAAGAAGAAGAAGAAGAAGAAGAAGAAGAAGAAGGGGAAAATCAGCAAAATTAATGTATATATCAAAGAAACTTGACAATATATGTATGTCCCTCATTTGTGGATCACTCCTATCACTGCAAAAGAAAGAGGGAGAAGTGTCTTTTTTTCTTTTCTTTAAGGTCATGCTCATTCTTTATAATTTGGCAACATTCATTTCTGACTACTTTGTGGCTGTTGTTATATGTATATGTATAATAAAAATGTAAAATAGATTGACCAGGGAATTCCTGATCTATCCAATGATTTCCTTAATGAACCTGATTAGGTTGCACAGGATGTGACTCTAGTTGCATCTGAGAAGTGTATAGATAGATAGATAGATAGATAGATAGATAGATAGATAGATATAGACAGAGAGATATTATATATATATATATATATATATATATATATAATATGAATGTATATTATTTTCTTGGCTCTACTTACTTTATTTTATATCCATTAATATAAAGTTTTTCACATTTCTCTGTTTTGTCATAGTTTTCATTTCTTACAGCACAGTAATATTCCATTAAATTTATGTAAAACAATATGTTTAGCCATTCCCCTGTTGATAGACATCTACTTTCAACATTTTTAATATGGGCTTAGACCCTGGAGAATCCTGATCCAAGTGGGTTAGACTGTATTCTATTGCCTCCAACTTCTTATTCTTTTCTTTCCTTCTTCTTTTTGTTTTTGTTTTGTTTTGTTTTGTTTTTGAGGCAATTGAGGCTAAATGATTTACCCAGGGTCACATGGCTAGTAAGAGTCAGATATCTGAGGCTGGATTCGAACTCAAGCTTTCCTGACTTCAAGGCCGGTGCTTTATCCACTGTCATCTCCTTTTCTTATTAAAAAATATAAACAATTCAGGATTATCAACACAGAGCAATGAGGGCAAAACCTCAAATGTGCAGTTCTGTTTCTATCAGAATATTCATTCTTATTCCCCTGTGAGATATATTGTTTATACCATCTACCTTTAGCCAGCCGTGATGTTGTACTCTAGCTATCTGGAAGGCTGAAGCTAGTGGATCTCTTGAGCTTGGGAGATCTGATTTGTAGTGACCTATATGGAGGAGAATGAGGAGGAAGAGGAGGAGGAAGAGGAGGAGGAGGAGGAGAAGCAGAAGAAGAAGATATTGTAGGAATAGGAAGAGCAAGAGGAAGAAGAGGAAGAGGAAGAAGTTCTAATTGAATCTAAAATATGTTCTACTCTGAGTTCATTAGTTCTCTGTCTGAAGATGGATAGCAAATTTCATCATAGCTCCTTTGAAATTGTGTTTGATAATTGGATTGATCAGAAGTATTAAGACTTTCAAAACTGACTATCTTCACAATACTGTTGTTATTATATAAAGTATTCTTTTGGTTCTCACTTAATTTTACATCAGTTCACACAATTTTTACTAGGTTATTCTAAAACTATCCTTTTCATCATTGTTAATAGCAAAATAGATTTTCATTGACAAAATTTTTGGTGAGATGTGATATGGTTCATTTTATAGTATTGCCTCTCCTCCACTAAATAAATTTATTGATAAAAGTTTATTTCATTGACAGACACAAGACAGATCATTAGAAGTAAAAATTTCCCCAATTTAATTCAAAAATTTTTTTTTCTAAAAACTTCAATAATTTAGTCTGCATATGGTCTTTCCAAGGACACAATTTTTTTTTCTTTCTAACAATGGTAAACAGTTGAAAAAATTAGTCTTCTCATGTTTCTCCAAATTTCAAGAAGCCTAAGTTTGACCATGTCACTTCCCTACTCAAGAAGTGCCAATATCTCCCTATGTCTCTTAACTCGATACCTTCCTTTCTATTAAGATTTCATCATTTCATGCCTAGAAATGCAATGCATTCCTAATCCATGTTCTTGTTTTCATTCTCACTTCTCACCAATATTCCTTAATATTATTGCTTAAATTAATCTTTTAAAAATGTATAGTTCTTGTACAGTATTTCTTTGATTCAGCAGGGTTTCTACTGGGACTATATCCCAAAGAGATCTTAAAAGAGGGAAAGGGACCCACATGTGCAAGAATGTTTGTGGCAGCTCTTTTTGTTGTGGCAAGAAACTGGAGAGTGGATGGATGCCCATCAATGGAGAATGACTGAATAAGTTTTGGTATATAAATGTTATGGAATATTATTGTTCTATAAAAAATGATCAGGAGGATTTTAAAGAGGCCTGGAGAGACTTAGATGAACTGGTGCTACGTGAAATGAGCAGAGCCAGGAGATCATTATACATAGCAACAAGTCTATACAATGATCAAATCTGATGGACATGGTCCTGTTCAACAATGAGATGATTCAAACCAGTTCCACTTGTTCAGTGATGAAGAGAATCATCTATACCCAGAGAGAGGACTGTGGGAAGAGTGTGGAACACAACATAGCATTCTCACTTTCTCTTTTATTGTTTGCTTGCCTTTTGTTTTCTTTCTCAGTTTTTTCTTCTTCCTTCTTGAGCTGATTTTTCTTGTGCAACAAGATAACTGTATAAATATGTATACACATATTGGATTTAACATGTATTTTAACATAGTTAATATGTATTAGACTACCTGCCAGCTAGGGGAGGCAATAGGGGGAAAGAGAGGAAAATTTGGAACAGAGGGTTTTATAGGGGTCAATGTTGAAAAATTACCCATGCATATATTTGGTGTATAAAAAGCTTTAATAAAAAAAGAAAAAAAGAAAAAAGAAAAAATTGTATAGTTCTAATTAGGTTATGCTTTTGCTTAAGAATCTTTAAGGATTTTCCTGTGACTGCCACAGATAGCCCCAAATCCTAGCCTGTCATTCAAGGTCCTCCATAACTTGGCCTTAACCTTCCATTTTAGCTTTACTTTCCAATATTTTCCTACATATATTCTATTATTTAGTCAATCTAGGTCACTCCCTAAAATGGAAAATTCAGATGAACTAATTCCTTCAACCACATTAACTAATTAAGATGATGCAATAATATACATTTTGGGACATGGTCAATATGGGGAACTCTTATTTAATTATGCAAATTTGTGACAAAAGTTTTATTTTTCTTTTCATTCATTGGAGAAGTGTAGAATAGAGAGGGAAAGGGGTATTGGATTACAACTCCCTCCCTACACCAAAAAATAAAAAAAGAAAAAGAAACAAACCAAAAAAAAAAAAAAAAAGAAAAGAAAAGAAAGCAAAGAAGATCAATAAAATATGGCTTTGAAATCCACAGAAAAGATAGGAAAATCAGATGGTAACAGAAGAGAAGGAAATTGAGAAAAATATTACCAACAAGTAAGACAGTTTTGAAAGAAACATGAATTTCTTATATACATGAAAGAAAAACAAACTGTATATAATAGAAATTCATAGTTTCAGAAATACAACCCTCTTCGTTTTATTAAATGTATGGAAATACTCATTCTAGTTAATGATTATTAAATTCAGAATTGTAAAAATGTAAATTTAAAAAATTAAAAGATAAACCAAAAGGGATATATTATTACTGTAACAAATTATTATATTTTTGTATTTTTATTTTTGGGTTGAATAACAATTTATGCTTACTCTTCCATGAAGACTCTTCTAAACCTTCTATCCTCTATTTCCAATCTTAAAAAGGTTGTAAAACTGAGCAAATCCGTTTTTATCATAACTACATGGTAAGAAAAAAAACTGATGCAGAGAAAATATATGATTTACAAAAAGTCAAACAGAAAGTCAATGCCTTCTGTACTTGTTGACCATTTGTCAAGATCCTGAAAGGGGAAATAGAATGTATTGGATTCTAGAAATGAACATTAGATTCCTATTCTTGCCTATTTCCACTCCTCAAAATGGCTTCTGAACTCAAATATCACTGCAGTGAAAAATCACTAAATTTTTCTTTTCTTCCATGTCTTTATTCATTTCTTTCCTCCCTTCACTCACCCCCTCTCATTTGCAGATGAAATGACTAACAATCTCAGAAACATGTCCAACTTAGGGGATTACCCTTGTTAAAGTGTGTGATTGGGCCTGGAAGCTTGAGTATTTAGCTTTTAATCTCAAAGGGCACAAGGAAAGTTGAAATCTAAGACTCCATGAGAAAGAAAGAATTTTTTGGAATTAATCTGGAGGTGAGGGGTGAGGAGGGTTGAAATGGGATCCAAAGTAAACCAGTCCAAATGAAAATACCAGTTAGCCCTAAGCAATAAGGAGTTCTGGATCCGTGTGTCCAAGAACAATTTCGATTCTCTGTTCTCCTTCCACAATCTCTTCCCTCATGGGATTTAGATCCATTTTCCACCCAAAAACACTGCTATTGGATTAGGCTGTATATGCAGGAAACAGAGCAAATGCCCTTAGTTAATTAAACAGAATGAGATTTCAGAATCCTTCAGGCTACAAGAGCTGTATCAAGCCATTACTCCCTAGAATTTTTATGTTTTATTCTTCACTCATTTTATTTAAGTTGTAAGCTCACTGAGCAGTATTCATAGTTCTCAGGACTTTTTTTATGATGTTGCTGCTGCTGGGAGTTATATTTGTACATCCTCTATCATTTCCTCATTCCAATGATCTGAGGCCCAAATCATAATGTTTGCTATATACCAGGAAGATCCCACGGCTGTATTCTCACCAGATTAATCATTTTTCTCATTTGATTTTCACAGCCACCCTGTGAAATAAGTGTTATTATTAGCCTCATTCTGCAGATGAGAAAACTGAGGCTGAGACTTGCTCCAAGTTACACATATAGTTAGTTAGTAAGTACCTTAGATGACATTTGAAGTCAGATCTTGCATGAGTGTGATCATCATTGTCCTATACTAAAAATCTCTTTCAGTGCTTATTATTTCTTACTAAATAGAGTCTGTAGCCTGCTATTAAAGATCATCTACAATCCGGGACCACTCTAAAATTCCAGTCCCATCTTGTACAAATATGTCTCATATATTCCATATTCCAGGTCAATTGGAGCTATTGATGTCCATGCTTTTGTGTTTTTGCTCACACTGCTCCTATACCTGGCTTGCTTCCATTCTGTTGTCTTTGTTGTAAAAGATAAACTCATTGTCTTCTTTCCCAAAGCAGCTCCTCCTCATTGCCCTATTCTGTGAATGGTACCATAAACTCCCTATCACCTATTCCAGTCACCCTTTCAAATCCAACTCAAGTATCATTTTTGATTCTTCTCCAATTTCTGTTTGTGATTCCCTTTGCCCTTTCAGACCAAAGAGAATACTCTCCTTATATCTGTCTCATGCATTTGTTGTTTGTTTATCACTCCTAAAGAGGATAAATGACATCATGAAGGTGATGGCTTGACTGACTAACAAGGGGCTTAAGAATTGGAAGGGGCCTCAATAGGCATTAGTCCAACTCATTCACAAAAGCAATAATAGCCACTATAACATATCTGACAAATGTCTCTGCCTCTGCCTCTGCCTAAAGAACACCACTGAGGTGAATCCACCTCCTCTCCAGGCATCCCATTCTATTTTTGAAGAGTGCAATGTGTTAGAAAGGTTTAGCTGACATCAAGGTTGAATTCATCTCTTTGCAACTCTCACCCATTGCTTTCACTCTTAGCCTTCTGAGACAAAATAGGACATTTCCAATCTCTTTTTTATATGGCTGCCTTCAAATACCACCAAAAAAACGCTCAGATCCTCCCTGAGTATTATTTTGTATTGTGTATTCCTCTATTACAGTTATCTCCTTTTGAGGTCAGAAATTATATTTTGGTTAATGTTTGTACCTCTCCTGGGCATTATGCAATATGTTGTGCATGATAGGGACCCAATAAGGGCTTAATAAATATTGAACTGAATTAAACTCTCTACAACAGCATTAATTTTATCCTTTCAAAAGAATGGGGCAGTTATTACAGAGATGATGATGAGGAAAACTTTTTTAACTAGACAACAAAAGTGGCCCTGGAAACTGCACACACTGGAAACCCACTATCTTTATCTTTTTAGAGAATAGTAGATATAGTAGCTGGGTTCAAATCAGCTGCATTTCTGCAGTTTCTAAGAAAATAAACTAATCTAGTAAGAGGGAAGAATTTCAAGTGAAATTGAGAGATAAAGGCAGTATGGAAAAGGAGGAGTGGAAAAGAAAGGAATGAGAAAGAAAGAAAGAAAGAAAGAAAGAAAGAAAGAAAGAAAGAAAGAAAGAAAGAAAGAAAGAAAGAAAGAAAGAAAGAAAGAAAGAAAGAAAGAAAGAAAGAAAGAAAGAAAGAAAGAAAGAAAGAAAGAAAGAAAGAAAGAAAGAAAGAAAGAAAGAAAGAAAGAAAGAAAGAAAAAGAAAGAAAGAAAGAAAGAAAGAAAGAAAGAAAGAAAGAAAGGAGGAAAGAAAGAAAGGAATGAACATTTATATAGCTACTCTGTGCTGGACACTATACTAAACACTTTTTTAAAATAAATAATATCTCATTTTATCCTCATAATAACTTGCAAGGTAAGTGTTATTATCCCCATCTTGCAGATAATGAAATTAGTGCAAACAGAGTTTAAGTGATCTGCCCAAGATCACACAGCTATCTGAGATTACATTTTAATTCATTCTTTTAACTCTAACTGGGTTCAAATTCTGTTTCTAAAGTTCAATCTTGGGTGAATCATCTAAAACCTCCCTCTGTTTCACTTTACTCATTTATAAACTGTGGTGATTGGACTAAAGGATTTGTGACATCCCTTCTAATTCTATCTTCATAATTCTATCACTTGCAGACCCATTTATCAGCAGCAGGGCAATTTTACCTGCTAACTTTAAAGGGTCACATTCATCCTATTGTCTGACACTAACTAGAAAGGCAGATGAAAAGGAATTAACAGGAATGATCAACCTGTGCTTTTTGTTTTTCTCCCAATTTCCCCAATCTTAGAATTCGTTAGAGGGACTGAAGTCCATCAGTCTGATTTATGTCATTTGGTTTCTTTGTAATAGAAGTTCAGCAGCAATTCTGGGCCTAAGTGGCACAGAATCTCATTATCCCATAGCCCATAATTCTTGGTGGAAATGCTGCTCCTTCTAGCCCATCAAGTCAGCTGCTCTCAAAATCTATCTAAACACTGACCCCAAGTGGGAGAAAGATACAGTGAAGCTTCCCCATTTTACAACAGTCACTTCAGAAAAGGGCAATCAGGCTTCGGCTGACAGTCCAGCCAGGATTCATTTCTTCTGCAGTCAAACATGGAGCAAGAGGGGGAGAACGAGTCTCTGCAACTGGAACAAGAATGTTCTGCTCAGAAAAGGGATGATTGATTACCCAGAGAATGTGATAAATATTTCAGTCCTATGTATAATGGCTCCATTTATTTACTTCAGTCTCCAACAAATCATGCATCCTTTCTCCAAGGCTGAAATCTGAGAAAATTTCTCCTAAGCTAGAGGGAAGTTTCTCTCTTACTATCTAGAAGAAAAATTTCTATTCATAGCATTTTCAAAGGAAGTAAAAGCTGCCTAGTTTATGGGGGCAAGCACTGGACTGGGGTTTGGGAAACCTGGGTTCAGGTGTTGGCTAAATTACCTAAGAATCCTAACTCACATTTCCACAAAACTTGCAAGGCTTAGAAAGCACTTTCTTTACCACAACCCAGTGTGATTGATGCAATTGATATTCTGTCCCCATTTTATAGAAGAGTTTCCAAAAATAAAATGACTTGCTCAAAATCAAACAACTCTTAGCACTGGAAATAAATACACTAGGCTCGCTGACTACAAAACTAGTGCTGATACCACTCTACTATCCTTCTCTAACCAATTGTATAGGAGGTGCAATGGTTAGAGCCCTCAGCATGCAGTCAGGAAAACTAGTTCAAACCTGCTCTCAAATACTTACTAGCTGTGTGACACAGTGCAAGTCTTTTATCCTGTTTTTCTCAGCTTCTCTAATTATAAAATGAAGATCTGAATAGCACCTATTTCTCAAGTTTGTGAGATAGATTGGGAGGATTCAGTGCAATATTGTAAAGTACTTAGCACAGTACCTAGTTCAGAGGAGGTGCTTAATAAATGCTTATTTACTTCCTTCCCTGGGTAAAACCCTAAAACCTCAGTTTCTTCATCTGTAAGGAGGGAGATGTGAATATTCACACTGCCTGCCCCAACAAGACTTGTGAGGATGCAAGGAAATATGTGTATGAATGAAAGTGCTTTCTAATCATTGAACATCATATAAAGGTATCTATTACCATTATTTGTATTAAAACTCAATCCTGTTTAACTGACACCTTTTAAAGACATCTTTTTAAACAGAAACATTATAAGAGTAAGCTGCTGGCATCCAACTTGTAAGACTACATGGGGATTTCCTTCCTGTCTGACTACCACCCATTAGAAGAGTAGTAATTAAAAATAAATTGTAATTTAAAACCTGAAAGGAAGAGGTTTCCAGGATGATGCTGAAGACAGTTCAATAGTACTGGAATGTCGGCTCCACATACTGCTTAGTACCATAAATAATGAAGTACCAGCACACTGCAGGGGTATTCATCTCTGCATCCCCCAGGGCCTTCCACAGGGCCTCATGCTTAGTAGGAACCTAGTAAATGTTTGTTGAATGGAACCGAATAGCTGACCCCCAACCTAAAACAATTGCCAGGGGAGAAACATTCATAATATACGCTGTGTACATTAAGCTCTGTTTCCCTACCTGAGAGTGATAGAATTCACAGGTTTCAGAGGGGAAGAACAGCTGAAACTAGGGACATATACAAAAGAAAGCTGGCTGACCTACTAGGCACAGGAGCTGGGAGTGATGTGTGAGCTTCCTGAATGTGTCTTTGTCTACAAGAAGCTGGAATCTGGCTCCTCACCAGAGTGCCTGCTTTATCTGGGCTCAGAGGAAAAAGCCAAGGCTATTTGAATATTGCCTCTGCATTTATCAGCATTCTCACTGACCTTGAAAGCCACACAAAGGATGATGAAGAACCTAAGAAGTTAGTTTCATGGCTGTCTTATAATTCATCCTGACTTCTGCTTTCTCATCTAGATGCCTTAGACCTGCATTTATCTCATCTTCACAACAATCCTTTGAGGGTTTTTTTTATTATTATCTCCATTTTATAGATGAGGAAACTGAGGCAGAAGTTGAGTGATTTGACTGAAGTCTTACAGCTAGTAAGTTTTCTAAGGCTAGATTTGAGCCCTTCCTGTGACTCTATCCACAGTGCTACATAACTACCAGAAATGTTTGGTTTAAAGACTATGATGGAATCAACAAGAGTCCAAAATGTCCTGTTCAAAATTGGCATGAGTATGAACATTGCAAAGTTATTTTTACCTTGAATCTTTAGCCTTCAACATCCCAGGACACTAGCTGAAAGTCACAGCATCTGAACCTTTTTTTTTCCTTTTTTAGAAAATTTAGACTGAATTTTCAAAACAAAAGAGCTGTGTTTGTTCTCATGTCTGCCAGATACTAGCAGACCTTAGCTACTTCATCTCCCTGTGCCTCAGTTTTCTCATCTGTAAAATGAGTTGGGGAGAGGTAGGATAATGTAGAATCTCTCTGGTCCCTTCCAAATTGATTGCTCTGTGATTTTGTTTCAGGAATCTGGGTATAGGATGAAGTAATAACAACTTTATAATTATCTATACACATCTTTTCTATACTCAACTTGTCTCTAAGGGTCTCTGACACTCCTTTGTTGAGTGCAGTGAGCTTTGGAGCTTAGCTCTGAGGTTGAGGTGTCTTAATTGGTGAGTGAAAGGTTCACTTCAACCCACTAGTCGAGCAAGTCCATTATCATTTTTGCCATCCTATGTGGCCATTCACAATACACCAGGGCCTCTCTAACTGAGACATCTTGCTATTTATTCTGTAGATTTCAAGTATCTCCCCATATCCATCTCTTGCTCTAGAAATAATAATTAAATTGGGACAACCATTGCTCCAGGAAAAGCACTAACAATTCATTGCTGGGTGAGTCTACAATCTGACGATCCAAGGGGCTGTTAACCTTGAGTTCTTAGGTCAGTCTGGTGAACCCAAAGACCTCCATCTCAGGAGAATATTGTTTAAAAGCATAAAAGAAAATATATAAGATTACAAAGGAAATCAATAATATTAAGTTTTCAGTTATCAGTTTTCTTTTAAGTTTACAGACTTTAGGTCAAAACCCCTGGTTTAGACTAAGGCTTCTTAATTTTTTTCTATTCATGATCCCTTTTCACCTGAGGAATTTTTATGTGACCATAGGGACATAGGTATATAAAATAAGCATACAAACTGAAGATTTACTGATAATAAATCATAATTTTGTGACCTCCACATTCAGTTACGAGATCTCATAGGAGTTGGGTCACTAAGAAGCTGGGGTCTAGACCAAAACTCCCTTAATATATATTGGTGGATCTCTTGAGTTTGGGTATTCTGTGCTGCTGAGGGTACACTAAGCTCAGGAGAATGAAGCAGTCCACACTGGAACTGGAGCAGCTCAAAGCTACCTAGCTAATCAGAATAGCACACAGCTATGAATAGTATTTTGTTTTCCAGCTTGAGAAAGCTAGGAAGATCTAGAAATTTCAAGTAAATACAGAAATAAACAAAACAAACATAAATTACATGTATGTAAATGTTGTCTCTCCAGTAGAACAGAAACTTCTTGAGGGCAAGAACTTTTATTTTTGTTTCTATATCTCCAATGTCTGGCATATAGCAGGTACTTAATAATTAGGCAGAGATGTAGCACAGCATATAGAATGCTGGATTTGGAGTTAGGATAAACCCAAGTTTAAATCCTGTTTTGGAATCTTTAAGGAATCAAGGTCATCTACACGGCTGAGATGCAGTCTGGTAGAAGTCCCAAAATCTCTTTGTGCTGCCATTTATTTCATGCCCACGACTCTCTGTGTAATATGTAGTGTCTCTTCTTTCTTCAGGTATAACCAGTGCTTTTCTGTCTTGTGACCTTTAGGACTTTATTGATTGTCCGGACTTAAGAAGATATTAACAGTGTGAGCATTTACATGTCAAAAATCAGTAAACACAATAAATCAAGGGCTGATTTATTGATTTTTTGGTTGTCTAGAATAAAGGATTAATTCTAGAGAGGGCAGCTAATCAGCACAGTGGGCTTGGAATCAAGAAGATTCAAGTTCTTGAATTCAAATCTAGTCTTAGACGTTAGCTTTGTGACCCTGGGCAAATCACCTAACCCTATTTGCCTCAGTTTCCAATCTGTAAAATGAGGTGGAGAAGGAAATGGCAAACCACTCTGTCATCTTTGCCAAGGAAATCCCAAAATGCATCATAAAAAGTCAGACATGACTGAACAACAAGAAAGGAGAAAGTGATACAAGTCATTTGTACTTTCTCAGCCTTAGTTTCCTCATCTGTAAAATGAAAGAGCTGGGAGTCCAGCCTCAGAGATTCCTTCCAATTCAAAATCCTTACTTCAGTAACTTCTTATTGATTAATCAATAAATGCTTATTAAATTGCATTGCCAATGGTACATGCTTTAAGACTGGCTCCTCTCTGCTGTGAGGTGAGGGTAAATCAGACTCCACGCCTGCTAAGTTGAAACCAACTTTTTTAGAAAGCCAACACAACCATCAATTTTACATCTTTTAAATTGCTTTTTAAAGAGCCTGTGCTTTATTTTACATGCCCCATAGGCTACTTTAGATACATCTACAAAGGAAATCCATTTTTAATGTTATCATTAATTTTAACTGAAAGAGCTGCCTAGGTATTAAATGTGGCAATGGAAAAATGCATTAGTGAATAGAGACCACGTTCCACCCTTCATTCTCTACCCCATACCCTCCCTCTCCACACCAGGTAGGGTAAGTTGATTCTCATAAACATGGACCAGACATATTAGTGGACATTTACTCAGGAGATGGAGAACAGATCTACCTAATCCTTTCAATTTCCCCTTCATTTGCTCTGCAAAGAGTAGTTGCAGCAGCAGCTGGCATTTATATAGCTTATCTGCATTACAAATATTTCTTCATTTCATCCTCACAACAATACTGAGAGGCAGATGGTATCATTGACCCCACTCTACAGATGAGGAAATTGAGGCAAAGAGAGGTAAATGACTAGTAAGAATTTGTATTTAAGTCTGAATCCAGGTCTTCCCAGTCCAGCACTATATCTATTGTGTCACCCAGAAATAGCTGAGCAAGGGATAGAGTGCTGGGCCTGGAGTCAGGAAGAAACAGACTGTACTTCTTTATGTGCATACTTGTCTCTCCCTCTCCCCCTGCATTAGAATGTAAGCTCCCTTGAAGTCAGCAGGACCGGAGTTCAAATCTGATCTCAGACACTTAACACTTCCTAGTTGTGTGACCCTGGGCAAGTCACTTAACCTCAATTGCCTCAGCAACAAGAACAACAAAAAAGAAAAAAAAAATGTAAACTCCTTGAAAACAGGAAATATTTCACTTTTGCCTTTAAATCCTCAAAGCCTCATTTAATGACCGGCTCATAGTAATGTTCAAGAAATGTTTGCTGATTGATTGATATTCAACTAGACTCTTCCCCTCCACAGGGGAAACCTGTGTCTCCTAGGGGAGGAATGAAGTAGGAATGTCTCATCATCTATTCCTCCTCCTCCTTTTCCCTATTTTATGCAGGCTTTATACAGGAGAATGTGTTGGTCATTTTCAGAACTTGTAGCAAAAGGAATATACCTGGCAGCCCTGTTATCTGAGATATAAAGGTAACAACAATAACAAACTAATATTTATACAACACCTATTATGTGCCAAGGACTGTACTAACCACTTTACAAATATTACCTTATTTGCTCTTCACAACAGCCCTACAATCAAGAAAAATACTCTGATCAGTGACAGATGGATCCCTAATATGCACACAGATGCCCTGACCAGATAGTCTCCTAACAGAGAGGCAATAATCATATCTAAGGAAGGAAGGGATGCTACATGTTACATGCAGGGAGCTGGTACCAAGTTAAATTTCAAATATGTAAAACAAGTGCATCAATAAGCACATCATGCTTCTTAGTGACATCTACATCATCTTAAAAGCCACTAGAATCTGTTTCTTGTTAGCTCCAGCAGCGTTTCTTGAACCACACGTGCAAGACCATCATATAAAACTTTTTTTGGTCACAGAGTGATATATGTACTGAGTACCTTGGTGCAGTTTGGTAGTGTATATTTGTTTCAATGTTTTTTACCTCTTACTCTTAGTCTAAAGGAAAAATCTTTGAAAAGATGTAAGTTGACATGCAGAGTGAGAGTTTAGGATTTTACCAGACAACATTCCAGCAGTGGAGATGAACCTTGCATCCCTGAACCAATCTTCTCTGCCTCGGTTGTTTGTAAGAACTGCTGCCAAGGGGAGATGACTAATAAAGGCTCATGAGAAAAGATACAAACCATATTTCCCTTAAAATCTCCTCATGGTTAAGACGATAGTGTAAATTGAAGTTGTGAAATATAAGGCCAGCTCGAATCTGGAGAAAAAATGTTAAATTTTCAATGTGAGAAGTTGCATGGCAGAAATCAGCAAACACCAATCAAGGGCTTGGTGTATTGTTTTGTTAATTGTCTAGTTTAAAGCAGGGGGGGAGAAAATGTTAAGAATGCTGACTATATTTAAATGTGTATTGTAGGTACATTTTAAAAAGCTAATTGTTAAACATTTAGCAGTGCACACACCTCTAACCATCACTAATTCTATATCATCCCTTCCCTCTATTCAAACAGCCACCAACCTGATACAGATCCTCATCCCCTCACACATGGACAATAGGTGTTGATTGTTTTCTTCCTAGTCTCTTCCCACTCCAGTTTGCCAAGAAAATCCCAAATGGGTTCACAAAAAGCCAGTTGACTGAAACAAATACCTCAACAGCAACAAAAGATTTGGGGAGAAATTATTTGGTTTAACCTTTCAAAGTTGAGGCTGGTAGAAAAATCATGCAAATTGCCAAGATTAGAATCAGGAGTTAGATGGATTTGAGACATCATCAGTTCATATTGGTCAGGCTCTTCAGGAATGAGTAAGACTAGATAATTAGGCTGGGTCACTTTTTAAAATTGTGTTATACTTTCAGTGATCCCAAATTATTAGATTCTGCAAAAGCTGACCTTTTTATCGCCCATATTTCAAATGATGATGTGAGAATGTGAATCATAGAATGGTATGATCTCAGAAAAATTAAAACTCCATATGACCTAAAGGACAATGACAACATTCATAATATGAATGAGTTCATAAGCTGACCATATTAAAAGTAAAGACCCAAATGAGTCATGGTGTGAAAGGTACCAGGGGCAAGTATAACTAGAAAAGAAGGTGGCGTAGTCATGTAATAAGAGTGAAGGAAAACAGATGGATAGACAGAATGCTGAACTCTCCATGAAACTGTAAATAAACCATGGGAAACTCTTTAGAATTCAGGGAATTGATGGTAAGACATGAATAAAAAATACAAAATTATAAAAGATGGCAAGGATCTGTAGGGGCTGTGATCTTTCTCAGTGAAAGAAGCCCTTGTCCTGATGAGTTCATGCATCCATGTAAGTATTAAAGCATGGATATACAGACATTTAGTTTATTTTACATTTGTCCATACTCCTGCTCTCAGCATAGCCCATATTATTCTCAAATAGCCAATAATTCAAAGCTAAAATGTTCTAAATGTCAAGGATTCCAAATTCTCCAAAATTATAAGCATATTGTCTTAATGAATCATGATCTGTATCATAATCCTAATGAATCATGATCTGTAAGGATCCTTCTTATCCATTTTAAAAATCAAGAAATTTGACTGATACTCTGTGATTCAAAAGGCTTGGCTACTTTATAACTCAGATTATTAATAAACTTATGAATTTTTGATAAAGCCATTTCAGCCCTTAGGTTTCAAAACCAATGATGTTTGATATTTTTAAAAAGGATGAATAGAAACTTAGACTAATGATCAAAAATTATTTTTACAGGAGGTAATTAATTAAATGATTAACTATGGAGTCTAGTCCTCGTATGTAAGCTCTAAAAGAATTTTTTGCCAGTTTTTCCCCCACTCAACATATTGCTTTTTGTGCCCCCCTACCGCACTCTATCTCATACATAAAGACTTTTGGGGGGTCATTAATAACTCAATTGAGAAAATTTCAAAAGATTAATAATTTCTCTAAGTCACTAGTCCAATATGTCCCCTTTCTGTTTTATAAGAAGGCTAACAAGAGAAAATATAGTTTAATGAGTTGGCTCTAGAAATGGGAATATCTAGGTTCAATTTTGGACATCTGGGCAGAGAATATTGGGCTTGGAATCGAGAAGCTGTGTGACCCTAGACAAGTTCACTTAACCCAATTTTTCTCAGTTTCTTATCTGTAAAATGATAGGGAGAAGGACATGGCAAACCACTCCAGTCTCTCTGCCAAGAAAACTACAAAAGGCATCAAAAAGATTTAGATATACCTAAGCAATAATACAACAAAAGATTCAATTTCTCTCTAACATATAGGGCTTTGTAGCTCTGAGAAAATAATTTCATCTCTCAATGCCTTCAAGCAGCTCTGGAAGTTTTCATATAAGACATTCTCTCCTTGGAAAAAAATATGCTACCCCTTTTCCCCCAAAAAATAAGAAAAAATTACTACCATGACAGCTTTTGAAAAGAGGAATGTCTCTTTTCTCTTCAATCCAGCTCAGATTTATTACATGACATAATATTTTGCAGTTTCTTAATTTTCTGTTTTACTTACTCTGCTAAAATTTACGAGTTCATAAAATAATCCAATTAATTCAGATCAAGTACTGTATATCAGCATTTCCTCCTCAAATCTATGTTTCCTGTAGACAAACAAATATTGGCCCTTGGACCCAGGATATGTTATATTTCTCATCCTTTAAACCTGAAGGGTTTAAGTTAGGGACCAAATAGGAGAAAATTTTTCTTTCATCTCCAAATCACCTCACCTTGGATGATAGACAGGTCTCCTTTAAAGGCAAGTTTTTTTTTCCCTACAGGTTAAAAGCTCCAAAAATATATAATCAAAACGTGATGTCCATGATGCCAAGTGAGAAAGAGAATGTGACAGGATCTCATTATTCTCAAAGCCTCAGGAGAATTCTTTTTACCAGGGCTATTTCAATATCTCACCTATTTGGGACTGTGAATCCCATTAGCAATTCCTCAGAAGCAAGACCTCCTTCCTTTGAAGGGTCTCTAGGTGAATAGCTTTAAATAATGCCTCATATTTTTCTATATGTCAGTTTAGGAAATCTCCTGGTAAGCAGTTTAGACAGAAAAGAGGCAACAGGAAGGTCTAATGAAGGAAGAAAAATACATTATTCACTCAGTTTGTAACCTTCCATTTCACTAGTTAGAAAGCAATTAAGAAAAGGAATGAGATCTCTGACTAGATGGAGCCCAATTCCCACCTTTTTAATGAATTCGAAGGCAGGAGACAAGAGGCAAGAAGAAACAGAAAGGTAATCCATCATTGCATTTCTGGGCCATGGGAGAGATGCCTATGTGTGCAGAAAGAATTCATTGGTTTCTTACAATTTCACAGCCTTCATCTGGGCATCAACAAATCAAATGGAGGCCCAAAGGAACGACAGACACCATACTTCGTAGATAGATAGGACCTGAAAATGCCCGCTCTGATTTCAGTAGATATTTGCTTCCTGTGAGTTCTAACCAACTGTCACCAAAATAGGTGGCTGTGGGTGGCCCTAGGTGAAGTATTTAGACATATGTCCATCCTTTATGTAGGAATGTCTGACCCAAGATAAACTTATTTCCCCACCCCCCACAACCAATTCCTATCCTTTCTCTCCCTTCCTCCTTCTCCCAGGCTGCCTTATGGTACTGACTACAGCAGTGAAAAGTAATTCCCTTACTGGTTATCCTGGAAAGGACTCACCTTTTTTAATTACATTTAAAAAAAAAAACTAAACTAAATTAAATCCTCCTAATAAATATGCATA
This sequence comes from Sminthopsis crassicaudata, assembly GCF_048593235.1. Taxonomy (NCBI): domain Eukaryota; kingdom Metazoa; phylum Chordata; class Mammalia; order Dasyuromorphia; family Dasyuridae; genus Sminthopsis; species Sminthopsis crassicaudata. The sequence goes on along the minus strand of NC_133617.1, from coordinate 579,355,989 downwards.
CACAAGCAAAACAAATTCCCACACTATATCCAAAAAAAATATCTAAAATATATTGACACTCAGAGTCTATCACCTCTCTGACAGATGGTGGACAGCATGCTTCATGGAGGGACTCCTCCTTTTCTTCAAGAGAGGAATTTAGATTTGAAACTAATGTATTATTTAAAAGAAAACACCTACTGCCATCAGAGGGAGGTAACCCAGAAATTATGAGAGAAAGATTCAAATAGTTACTATTTTGAACTATAGTTAATATTTTGAACTAGTTTTGGAGGAGTCATTGGATTAGATTTTGATAGCTCCTGATTTCAAAACTCCTGTCCTCGGGGACTCTTGAAACAAAAAGAATGTGTTTACACCTTTTTTTTTTAACTGGAGATTAATAATACATACTTCAGATGGTCTTTCTGGCCAAGTGTGCTTTTAGCTGAAGGTCAAGAAGGAAACAAAACAAAACAAAACAAAAAATTTCCCAGACAATTTGAGGCAGTCTCTCCCTGTACAAAGACTCTTCAAGAGAGAAAAATAGAAGGACAAAGTCATAGACACCACAGGCCCAGCAAAGTCCAAGAGAGGCAAACTGAGCTTGGAATTTGCAAAGAACACAATTTGAGAGAAAATGGTCTACTTCTCTACTTGAGATCACCATTGGCAGAATAATGGAAACAAGTGGTGAGGAGGACACCTGAAATTGAGCTCTAAAATGTTATTACATTTTAAATAGCTAAACATGCCCTTTCCCCAACCATAGAATCATGGTTTCTAAATAAAGATGTGTGCTGAGTTCAAAAGCATTAATGATCAAGGCTATAGCTAAAGTCAAGTCTAGGTTTAGAAAGGATTCCAGTTTCAAGTCTAAGTTGGAATCTTAGTTCCTTTTCAAAACTGAGTTAATATGATTCTAAACTGTTATTTAAATAGTTAAAAATTAGAAGAAAATTACAAGCAGACTTTAATTTTTTAAGGACAATACTATGTCTGTTATTTACAATAGTTAAAAATTAGAAAAAAAATACAAGCGTAATTTGTTTAATTTTTTTAAGGACAATATTATGTCTGTTATTTACAATAGTTAAAAATTAGAAGAAAATTACAGGCATACTTTGTTATTCCTGGCTTCAGTCTTGTTCCCCTTTGACCATCCTCTATTATTTTGTAAATATTATTGACTAAAACAGCAATCACATCTTCAGGTTTGTTCCAAATTCTGGGACATAATTTGTTCAGGTTGGGTTCCTGTGAAGTTAATGTCCCATTCTCCTTTTAGCCAGTTATGAATGTTAGGAATATTTTTCCTCAGGTGAAATCTACCCACCTGCATTGTAATTTCAAATAACATACTATTGTCCTTAAAAAAATTAAACAATTACAAGCATACTTTAATTTTTTAAGGACAATACTATGTCTGTTATTTACAATAGTTAAAAATTAGAAGAAAAATACAAGCGTAATTTGTTTAACATGGGCAAGAATTTTATAAGATCAGAAAAAATTAAAGCACAGATTTAGAGCTTGAAGAGACCCAGAGGTTATCTTGTCCAATCTTCTTATTTTTCATAAAAGAAAACTGAGATTCAGAGGACATGGAATTACTAGTACAAAGTCACTCAGTTATTGTCAGACCTAGGATTGGAATCCAAGTTCTCTTGGCTTCATATTTGGCTAGGACTGTGTTGGAATCAACTTTCAAGAGCACATTATTAAATCTTCAGTGTGAGCAATTATATCTTGAAAATTGAAAAATGTTACAAAATAGGATTGATCTATTGTTTTAATTGGTTATAGAGGCTTAGGAATGTGGTAGAGTAAATGATAATGATGAACAAATTTTAAATTGTGTTATGTATGCATTTCTTTCTTTGGAGAGCCACTTGTTAAAATTTTATCAACACATGCCTGAATTCCTCTTTCTCTTGCACCATTTGGGAGCTGGGATCTACATTGGTGGAGGGGATACTCACCCCAGTAAAATGACAGAATTGTACCACTGTACCAAAGCATCTATAAAAGGATTGGTTAGGAACCCTTTTTTTTTTTAATTTGGTCCCCAATCTTCATGAAACCAGAGGCAGGGAATAGATAGATTAGATAGAATAAATAAAGAATTTCTCAGCATTGTTTGAATTTGGTTTTATGCAATATTAGTTTTAAGATGCCAAAGATTTGAGAGGACTCCTTCTTCATGAATATGGGGTTGAGAACACAGTTCTTCAAGGAACTTGAAATGGAGTGGATGTTCATTAATTGGGGAGTGTATGAATAAGTTATGGTCTATGCATGTAATGAAGTAGTATTGTTTTATAAGAAATAATGAGAGGGGCAGCCAAGTAGCACAGTGGATAAAGCACTAACCTTGAAATCAGGAAGACCTGAGTTCAAATCTGGCCTCAGACATTTAACACTTCCTAGCTGTGTGACAAAAGAAAGGAAGGAAGGAAGGAAGGAAGGAAGGAAGGAAGGAAGGAAGGAAGGAAGGAAGGAAGGAAGGAAGGAAGGAAGGAAGGAAGCAAGCTGATTTCAGAAAAGCCTGGAAAGATTTACATGAATTGATGCTGAATGAAATGAGCAGAATCAAGAGAAGAATGTACACAGTAAGAAGATTATGTGATGATCAACTATGGCAGAATTAGCTTTTCTCAGCAATATAGTGATCCAAGACAATTCCAATAGACTTATGATAGAAAATGCCATCCATCCATACTCAGAGAGAGAACCAGAGAGACTGAATGCAGATTGACACATTTGATTTTTATTTCTTGTGTTTTTTCTGACTTTTCTTTCAAAACATGACTAATATAAAAAATATTGAGAGAGAGAGAGAGAGAGAGAGAGAGAGAGAGAGAGAGAGAGAGAGAGAGAGAGAGAGAGAGAGAGAGAAAGAGAGAGAGGGAAAGGAGGTGGGAAGGGAGAGAGGGAGGGAGAGAGGGAGGGAGAAGGAGGGAGAGGGAGAGAGGGAGAGGAGAATGTGGTACAGTGTTGTATATCTCTTATCAGCAGTAAGCAGTGAAAGGCAGTATACTTTCAGGTCTTATATCAACAAAAAACTACTTTACTATAGATGTGAAAACAGATCAGGGTAAAATTTCAGGGAAATGTTGATATAGAGTCCAGTTATTTTCCCTCAAATTTGTCTAAGTAATGGATTTCTTTGTCCAGTCATCTAAGTCTATTTCACCCCCAAGTTAAACATTTCTCCATTTGGTTCTATGGTAATTCTAACTTACTTCTGTTGTGTTTCTATCCACCATACTCTTTTAGTCATAGAACTTTTTATTTCTAGTCTAATCAATACCCCAATTTCAACGGTCTCCAATAATCTATGGATAAAAATTCTCCCTTGAGATTCTGGTAAGATCCTGGATTTAAAGCTCACAGGAATCTCAGAAACATATATTCCAACTGATCATTTTTCAGATGATGAGAATGAAGCCCTGAGAGACTGGGTGACTTGTCCATTATTGAACAAAAAGTAAATGGCAGAAAATGGGATTTGAATCCAGATCTTCCTGCCTCCTAGTGCAGCTTTTTTATCTTAAGATCATCAATGCAGAATGGAAAGGAACCTTATTCTCATTCAAAGGTGTTGTCTTATAGACGAAAAAACCACTTCTCAAAGAACTAACATAACCTATTGGGGTCCACATGGCTCATGAGGAGTAGGGCTGAAGTTTTGAACTCAAGTAGAGTCTTTGATTGCTTGTCTAATGAGCTTTCCAAAATACCACTGGACCTCTTTCTTCCCTTGGCCATATCTTTAACCTTCTCTTCCATTCTATTAGTACAAACATCTATAGGAAATGACAGTACAGAAAAGGGCATAGAGGAAGGCATCTTTGGTGGAATAGGAGTAATTTGTCACAGTTATACAATCAAATCTGTAGGTTCTTCTAAATAGCTGTCAGAGACAGACAAAAGAGGGTCTTCAAACTTATGTATACTTGCCCAGAAAAAAATTAATTTTAAAATTTTCATTTAGACACAGCCTAGAAGAATTTTTTTAATTGTCCAGATCATGTGTTTAGAGCTGAAGAGAGCTCAAAGGTTTTGTAAGTCATTTTATAGATGGGGAAACAGGCCAAGGCACTTGCCTATGTTGGCATATGTCAAAGGCTTGAATCCTCATCCTCTGATTTCAAAGATGATGGTCTTTACAATATGTCAGGGACCTTCCTAGGTGAGGAAATGAGTCTTTTTACTGATGGCGATCAGCACTCACAGACTTAAATAGTAGTAAGGGGCACTGAGATAGTAAGCAAGTAAACCAAGGTCACAAGCTAGTATGGCCCAGAAGCAGGATCTGGATACTGTGCCAGCTTTTTATCCATTACTGACACACAGCCATGATGCCTTGAAAGAAGATAAATTGGCTAATTAGAGTTTTCTTCTAAGTACCCCATTACCATTTTGGTTAGTTAATCATCTTTTCTCAAGCAAAATGATGACTGTATTTCATGAACAAAACTTGAAACTTTTATCGGTACAACATAAAGTTTGATATATTATCATCAAGGCTGTAGAAAGTGGAAAAATGAATTTCCCTTAGGCATAATAATGATAATAATTACTGACACTTATATAGCACTTTCAAGTTTGTAAAGACTATATATTATCTCTTTTGGTCCATGTTACATTATTAACATTATGGAGCCTAAATGAAATTATTTATATAACTAATGCATTTTTAATTTTTTAAATAAAGCTTATTCATTATATTTTACATACTTAAATTTATAATAATAGAAACTATGTAGTATAGCAGATGAAACCCTAGATTTAGAGTCAGGAGATCTGACCCTATCATTTACTAGTTGTATGACCATGAGAAAGGCTATTAATTTCACTGAGCCTTAGATTTCTGTAAAGCAGGGATAATAAAACTCAGACTATATCCTTCATGGGTTATTGTGAAAGAAGTACACTGTAAACTATAAAGTGTTTTATATGTTTATATGTAACATAATAATAATAAAGTTCACATTATAACTTGAATGGATATTTTCTTTTTAAACTCCAGAATCTTATTGGGGTGGGGGAATGCAGAAAATAGAGAAAGCATAGAAAGATATATTAAATATCTCACATCAGTAGTGAAATGGTAAATGAATAATAGATTTTTAAAAAACAATTATTTCACGTAGAAAGCTAATGGCTAAAGACATGAAGGTTTATTTAGGAATTTTTTTTTTCCTACCAATTAACTCAATGAAGTCTGCAGGAAGAGGGCAAGGCCCAGTTTCCAATGTTATGGTCATGTAAAGTGGTAAAGAATAGAAACTGATATTTGAGAAATGTTTTGAGAATAAGATTAATGTTCTTCTCTGAAGGTTGCAGAACTTGTTTCTGTCACTCAAACTAATGAAGTGTCCTTAGAAACCATTAAGACATGGAGAGATGCCAGGAGTGAATCCACTATCATATCCTTGCAACATTAAGGAAAATACATTGGTCATATTGATTTGCATAACAGCTCTTTATGCTGCTCATATTTAATGATGCCATAATGCTAATGAAATCAAATACTGGAGTCCTTTACAATGATCACATTTGATCTGTTTCCCATCCTTACTAACAGAATCATTCCTGTCCAATTTTTAAAAGAGAGAAGGGCTCTTTAAACCAAACCCCCAAAAGCCTCCTGTTCCAGACAGCTTTGTACTATGTCTGGTTAGCATTAGACTATATGATCTAGGCAATCTCTCTGGGAAGCCCAGACCATGTGTTTCCTGCAGTCTCTTGGCTGGATTCAGCAGTAAGCCTATGATTTCACTAGGTGTTAGGTAGTAAGATCTACTGTGACAGTGTGGACTTCCCCTTGAGGGGACTGTAACTAGGTCAGAGCAGCAGGCAAACCTGCCTAGAACTGGGTCCCAGAAGGGAGTAAGCAGAAGGAGGTTAACCCAGAGTCAGCCTGGATATGAGAGAACCAGCTGAAATAAATCTGCAGGAAATTCCTCAGGGGCTCTTAGCTTAGATAAGCAAAAGCTAAAAGCAGAGGGGGGAGGATAAGAAGGTCCTCTGGCTTGCTCTCCAAGGGAAAGGAGGAAGTTACTTAATTAAGTTTGTGAATCCAGGTGAGGGCGAAGGCTCTTTAGTTTACCTAACCCAGGAAAGAAATAAATTTGTTGGAAAATTGGAACATAAACTAATCTTTTAAGATCCAATTTGACCTTTGGTCTTTTTCTTTTTTCTTTTTTAATGCTTGAAAAGGAACGAGTTGTATCTGGGAGAGAGTGGACCTCCGTACATTAAAGGTATTGCTAGAATATTGCTTGTGTACTACTTTACAGGAGTAAAATTTGGTATAAGAGAAGTTCTTCTTGGATTTCATCTGGGGAGGGATTCTATTACCAAAGAACCCAGAGGTTCTCATTATAAAAAGCTCCTACAATATAGATGCTGTGGACAGAGATAAGGTAAAGTTCTGTGATGTGGTTTGGTGAAATATGTGTACTCAAGGAAAATGTTGTCAGAGCTTTCTTCTATTGGGTAGGGAGGTTTGAACTGTTTACTCTTTTTTTTTATTTGGGGTTTTAATTTTTAAACTTTTCTTTTTATTTGATAGTTTGGAAAGAGAAGCAAGGAGAAGATGTTTTATTTAATAAATAAGAGGAGTTAAATTCACAGCCTGGAATATGCAACTTTCCCAATTGTGCCTAAACCAAATTAGAATGTAATTGGGACTTAACAAAATACCTAAAAATACTACATAGACAACATTCATTTATCATTTTTCCATGTCACTGGGAAGCTACATGATACAGTGGACAGAGTATCAGGACTGGAGTCATCAAGACTTGAGTTCATATCTAACCATAGATACTAGTTGTGTAACTATGGATAAGTCACTTATCCCTTTCCTCATTGCAAAATGAACTGGGCAAAGAAATGGCAAACCACTCTAGTATCTCTACCAAGAAAATCCCCAGATAGGGATCACAAAGAGTCAGTCATGGCTGAAACAACTAGACAATAACATGTTAATAGGAGACCCACAAATACAGATTCATTTCTATTTGAGTCTGAAATCACTAATGTGGTATCCACAGATTTAGCCTTAAATCAGGGACTATTTGGATTCAAGTTCTGCTGCTAATATATAGTAACTTGAAAAAGCCATTTAATGTCTCATTACTCCAGGCAACTCAGAGAGAGTTCCTTGCCAAGAGCTTCCCTACCCCAATCCCTGTCCCCTTCAGAAAGGCAACAATCTTGTTTGCCTCTCTGCAGTTACTGAACTTAAGGTCTAAAGAGACTTCAGAAATCATCCAGCATCCAAGACTAAGGAGCTGATCACCTCTGAGGAAGATTTTGATGGAAAACAAGCAACACAATCATTCAAGGCGGATTGATTTTTTTTTTTCTTATTCCTTTTACCAGTCCAGATTTCCTCAATTCATTCATTTGCTCACTCAATACATTCATGCACCCATTCAATTCTTTATAACTAATATTTAGTGAGAGTTTACAGTTTAATCGGGGCAGAGGACAAGATAAGCAAACAAACAAACAAAAAATACAAGGTAGATACAAGGCAGTCCAGAGTGTACAAGTTCTGAGACAAAAGTGGCTCCATCTTGTTGACTCATGTCTATGTGCATGGGAAGTGGCCCTGCCATGATTTTTCTCTTTCCTCATCTTGAACACTGAGGAACTGCTGTATTTCAATCATGTTCCCAAGCTGGTTTTCTGCGGATTTAAAGTCTGGGCAATCAGGCTTGAATAAACCTCCCTCTTTAGAAAGAGTAGTGTTGTTGTAGAGTGTTCTTCAAGCCCATTAAAACTGACTCCAAGCCCCTCTGAATCATACAAAGTCCTTGGAATTGGAGCTGGGAATTAGATTTCTATTTGGATGGGCACTACAGGAAGGATACAAAACCCAGTGCATTCTTAATTAGCTGTTCTTTAATTAGTCTTAATAAAGTGTCCTTTTTGAGCAGCACTCCAGATAAGAGCCTCTCTGCTGGTTATTCATAACTCTCCCTCAGATAGTGACAGATTGACTTAAAAACAGAGGGAGTATATGAAGTTTGGAAAGATCTAGACACAGCTGCAAATTCCTGATCACCTGGGCTGTTCCTTTTTTTTTTTTTTTTTTTTTTTTCCTTTTTTCTTCTATCTATGGAATAGGGCAATCCCAGAAAGCAAAATCAAGGCATCTGAATTAGAGAATTTTCTTAGACTTTTTCAAAGCAAGAAACCCAAGAGATAGAAGGAACCTGGGAACAAGAGCTCAGAACTTTGTTGTGAAAATACTCTTCCATGAGTTCCATGAGATAAAAGTGGCTCCATCTTGTTGACTCATGTCTATGTACATGGGAAATGGCCTTGCCCTGATCCTCTTTCCTCAGCTTGAATAATAAAGAACCACTATATTTCAATCATGTTCCCAAGCTGGTTTTCTGTGGACTTAAAGCCTGGGCAATTATCACCTGGACAAACTGCCCTCTTTAGAAAGATTAGTGTTGTTGTAGAGTGTTCTTAAAACCCATTAAAACTGGCTCCAAACCCTTCTGAATCCTATAAAGTCCTTTCCTCCTGTAATCTCTCATTCTCCCAATGAAAATATGCTCCTTAAATACAGGGACTATTTCGTTTTGCCTTTCTATTCTTAACACCTTAAATAGTATTCACTTAATAAATGTTTATTGAGTTTATTTAGAGATGTAAGAGACCTTTGAGGCCATCTAATCCTAGTACCTCGTTTTATGAAGAAATTAATACCTGGGGAAGTTGGGGGAAGGAGAGAGGGAGGGGAAGGAGATAAACATTTATATAACTGCCTACTATGTGCCAGGTGCTGCATCAAAGGTTTTATCTAAATTTTATCTCATTTGATCCTCACAACAGCCCAAAGAAAGAGGTGCTATTGTTTTCCTCATTTTATAGCTGAGAAAACTGAAGGTGCCCCAAGGTCACACAGCTGGTAAGTACATGAGTCCCCTTTTGAAGGGAGGTCTTCCTACTAGTTACCTAGGTTAAGTGCTTGCTCAAGATCATTCATGTAAACCCAGTATTTGAATCTGCTTCTTCCGGGCTCTTTCTACTATACCACACTTGGATTAGTGAAGTGAAGATCAGAATGCCCAAAGAACTTCAGTAGTAAAATGAAAATGGTCTTAGGACAAATTAACAAATGGACGTAGGTCAATTTGACAAGCTTTTATTATACACTTACTATGTGCAAGCTAGGGAAACTAGGTGGTGCAATGAACAGAGCAGGGGGCCTGGAGCCAGGAAGATGGAGTTTAAATCTGGCTTCAGATACTTGTGACATGTGTGGCCCTGGGCAAGTCATTTAATTCTGCCTCAGTTTCCTCATCTGTAAAATGAGTTGGAGAAAGAAAATGGCATCTTTGCCAAGAAAACCATAAATGGGAGTCAAACACAAAGCCACCTAGCTGACTCATTACCACTTTCACTATGCCACTAAAATAAATTGGAACCCATCAACCCTCTCTCACAATTGCTAGTATTGAAGAATGGGAAAAGGAAAGGATTTGTTGCTAACTAGATTTTCCCTCATTAATCCAAGTGTGGTACAGAAAGAAGAAAGGTCACAGAAGAACTTGAGTTCAAATCCTGACTCTTTCAGTCCCTTAACCTAAGTAGCTAGTATGGTTCAGTGAATACCATACTGGGTGATCTAGATTCACATTTTGTCTTATTAATGTCCTTCCAATGTCCAATGTGACACTTTAAACTGAGCATCTCTAGATGTGGTTCAACCTGGACAGAATATAGTAGGCTTTTCATCACCTGGGCATATGGTAGAGGCTGATAACTGAGACCCTTTTCATCTCTAAATCCTAATGTGAAAAAATACCTTGGTGCAGACCTTGCCTTATTCAATTAGCAAACTCGGTGTGGGAAAAGGTAAAAGGATTTTTATTTAGCACACCATGATGGCAAGCAGTTGGGTGCTGTTCTTATTCAAGCTGGAAACTGCTTTTTATAGACAGGTGTAAACAACTTCCACAGAAGGGGGAAAGGTGTATTAATTAGTACTTGTAATCAATGAGGAGATGGGATTAGAGCCACCTTTGCTCCTCTTTCCTATTACTAAGTCTACATGTCTTCTGCAAGCTGGCTGACAACATTTGTACCCAAAGTCTTTAGATAAGGTTCAGAAATGGGGTCACTCAGACTAACTACACAAGTAGCCATAGGCTTTTGTTGTTCAGTCTTTTCAATCTTGCTTGACTCTTTGCAACCCCATTTGGGACTTTCTTGGCAAAGATACTAGAGTAGTTTGCCATTTCCTTCTCCAGAACATTTTATAGATGAGGAAACTGAAGCAAATAGGGTGAAGTGATATGCCTGGGGTCACATAAGTAGTAAGTATCTGAAGCCACAGACTAAGTGCCTACTATGGACCAGCCATTGGAAATATGAAAACAAAAATAAAAGTTCCTGCCCTCAAGAAGTCTCTATTCTACTGAAGAGACAACACTTAGTACGTGTGATGTATGTGTCGGTTTTTTTCTTTTATTTTGGCATAGTTTTGAAATTCTAGCTTACCCAAGTTGGAAAGCCAAGTACTATTCACAGATGTGTCCTATTCTAATTAGCTCAGTAGCTTTGAGCTGCTCCATTTCCAACTTGGACTACTTGGTTCTCCTATTTCTAGTATCAATACTGAGTTTAGTGTGAATACCCAATCAGCCCTTAGCAGCACAAGCTCATTGTGCTCCATTGACACACATAGGAAAGGAGTTTTGATGTAAACCCTAGTTTCTTAAATTATAGTTGGTGACCCAACCTGCTATGAGTCTCATAACTGAATGTAGAGGTCACAAAATTATGATTTATTATCAGTAAATATTTGGTTTGTATATTTATTTTACATATTTATATCTTTGTGGTCACATAAAAATTTCTCAGGTGAAAAGGAATCATGAATGGAAAAAGTTTAACCTAAAGTCTGTAAGCTTAAAATAAAATTGATAATTTCATCTTAATATTTTCCCATTTGTGGAAATCATATTAGTACTGCTTGACTAAAAAGTGACTTGAGCAGCTAGAAAGAGAAATTGAAGATGATGTTTGTAGCTTCTTAAGACTGAAAGAAAGGGTACTAAAATTTTTTGTTGGGAAAGACCTAAAACAATGCTAAATATATGACCCTTTTCCAGATGAAGACATTACAGCTGTATTTAGCTCTAATATAGTCCACAGCAACTGACATTTCACACTCCTAGAAACTGCAGGTTTTTTTGTTTTAAAGCTAATTATAGCTTCCTGAGACCCAAACAGGTGGTTGGGAAAATTCTTCATATTAGAAACAAATACAGTGCAAATCTTTAATAACATGGTGAGTTATTTCCTACATTCAGCTTACATTTTCTCCCACTCCCAATGTAATTTCATATAGTAAAAGCCTGCCCTAGAGCATTCTGTAGGGCCATTATTAGTTCCTGCCTCCTACAACATTATAAAGAGGTTCCTTGTTATTAAACATCCCCCATGTGCCATTTTAAGACCTTAAATTGGGAAGGAAAAGGAGAATCTGGTAGGATAGAAGAGGTAGTATCTATAGGAGTTGATGAGGGAAGAAAGGGCTGGGAGAAATACATTTCTCAAATAGTCTAAGAAAGAATTCGTTGTATTCTCTGTGGACATAGTCTGGATCTTTCCAAATGCAAGTCCTAGGTACTTTGTTATTTACAAGGAGACTTATGAATCTTACATCTTGACTAATTGGTATTCAGAGAGGTTACTTTAGGCATTCAGATATCACCTTATGATGAAAAGTGCTGAAAATTCAGTCTTCCCTGCACTCAGGAAGTAGAGAAGATGAAAAATTACTGTGATTGGGAGACAGAAGCTGAAGGGAGAGAAATAAAGGTCTCATTTAACTTTCCCGGGTAGAGACTGGAATTGGCCATTACTTGAAAGTAGCTGAGGGAATTGTAACCACAAAGAGATGAATCAAGGTGCCAGTTTTTTGTTCTGTGCACCTAAAAAGAGGTTTTCCCGAACTTATTTTTTTCAGATCAGGCAATTGTTACCTGGGAAGTTTCACCCCTTTAGACAACTCAATATTGTGAAATACTCCTGAAATCCATTAAATCTGCCTCAAGGCTTGTCTGAATAATGTGAAAATCTTTGTTTTTATGAATAAAAGTTGGTAAAAGTATCCTTTTTATAATGCAGTTCTCAACATAATCAGAATAAAATTTTAAAGACTGGAAGATTCTTTTAAGAAGCATTATTGGACAGCTAGGTGGCCTAATGACTAGAGTCAGAAGTCTGGAGTCGGTAGCATTTGAACTAAAATCTGACACAGAAACTTACCAGTTGTATGACTTTAGACAAATAATTTAACCCCAGTTGCAAGAGGAAAAAGGAGGAGGAGCAAGAAAAGAAGAAGAAAAAGAAAGAAGGAAGGAGAAAAAAGGAAGGAGGAAGAATAAATGAAGAAAAGAAGGAAAAAGGTGGAAGAAGAAATGAAAAAAAGAAGAAATAAAGAAGGAGGAAGAAGAAGAAATGAAGAAAAGAAGAAGGAAGAAGGTGAAAGAAGAAATGAAGAAGAAAAGAAGGAGGAAGAAAAAGAATGACTTATTATGGTGCTGAATTTTGTTGTTGTTGTTGTTTTTAATTATGGCAAAGGAAATCATAAGCCAAATTGGGGAAACTGGGAGTAATATTGCAGTCCCTTAGTTAAAAAATTTATTTTGATAGAAAGTTATGCTACTTTTAAAAAGGAGGGCTATTTGGAAGGTAGGAGTGATACCATGAAAAGAGATCTGAACTTGAACTCCCAGCGTATGAGTTCAAACTTCATCTCTGTCACCACCTGCATAACTTTGGACAAATCAGTTAAACTCTGTGAGCCTCATTTTCTTATGAGAAGAATGAACTAAATACAGAGCTGTCTTAGAAAGTCTGGAAAAGCCTATGGATCCCTTCTCTAAATTTCACTTGTATTTTTCAGTCATGTCCAACATTTTGGGAACCCATTTGGAGTTTTCTTAGAAAAGATGTTGTAGTCCTTTGCCATTTCTTTTTCTAACTCATTTTATAGATGAGGAAACTGAGGTAAGAGTTCAGTGACTTGCCCAGATTCACTCAGCTATCTGAAGCCAGATCTGAATTCAGGAAAATGAGTCTTCCTGACTCCAGGACTGTTACTCTATCCATTGTACCATCTGGCTGTCCAGAATGTTTCTAAATGCAAGAAATGCTAAATTTCTTAGTAAAATTAGTAAGGTTAGTAAAAATAAAGACATAGATTTTATTCCCTTACAAGCTCACAGCTCTCCTTAAATCAATTCATGGACCCGAAGTTTAAAATCTCAGATATTAAAAATTATAGGGGAAAAGTTCATAGGATCATAGATTTACAGTTGAAAACTTCAAGGGCATCAAATTCAAACCCGTCATTTAACAGATGAAGGAACACGTCCAGAATTTCACAGCTCCCTGAGAGGGAATGCAAGCCCAGTTGGCACAGTCAATAGATCACTAGGCCTGGAGTCAGGAAAACCTCAGTTTAAATCTAGTTTCAATCACCTTCTAGCTGTGTGACCCTGAGCAAGCCACTTAACCCTGTTTGCTTCAGTTTCTTTATTTATAAAATTAATTGAAAAAGGCAAACTATCTTTGCCAAGAAAAATCCAAATGAAATCATGAAGAATCAGACACAAGTGAACAACTTCCTGGTTAGTAGCCTGCCCACCACACCACCCTTACTTACTCTCCTTCACAATAATATACAATTCATATCCTTTCTTGCTCTCCCATTCTACTACAAGCTGCATCAGTAAGAAAAGAGCAGGATGTCTAACAGTATATTTTGTATGTTAATTCAATCTATTTTTTTAAAATGTCCTTGTTGTTAATACTATAATGACAGAACCACCTGGTAGTCATCTTTTTAAACTGCCAGCTTCCCCCATTTATAGCTTCCCTGCGTCTTCTCTCCTCCCTTTAAGACTCACTCTTGGAACTCAGGAAATGCCAAGCTGCCAAATGCCAAGAATGGCAAGCCATTTCCCCCGCCCTTGCATCATTCAAAAGCAAGATCTTCCCACACAGTTTTAGGAAGAGTAAGTATTGATAAAAGGGATGCCCTTCATAAAAATAGCTTGTTTGTGACCATTTAAAATGAAGGTAAATTGTCTTGGAGAAGAAGCCCATTTCCATTGTTTAGATATCTGCCCTTCATTATAATGCCAGCTCATGTTTCAAAGGATGGAAGGGTTTCAAGCATGAGATACCATTCACCCTTTTTTTTGGTTTTTTTGAAGGCAGAAGCATCTTCACAGAAATATAAATTTTTATGCAAATACTGACATTTCCTAGTTCAGTATGATTTGGAGAGGATGATTATCCCTTGAGTAAAATCCTCAAATCAGCTGTCCTACAGATAAAAGGCACAAAATTATCAAAATCAGCAGCTCTCTTGACTTTTTCATAAGTTAATATCACCATCAATAATCAGTCAATACTTACTAAGGACCTATTGATCAGGAACTAAAAGCTAAAGGATAAAAAAAATGAAGTCATCTCTGCCTTTCTGAAAACAAAACATTTTTATTCAATTACTCTGTGCCAAGTATTGGGCTAAATGCTAAAAAACAAAGATAGTCCCTGCTGATGAATACAGAGAGGCTTAGAAAGGCTTACATGAACTGATATTGAGTGAAATGAGATCATTGTACACAGAAACAACAAGACCATATGAGCTTTACTTCTTATGGACATGGCTCTCTTCAATGAGAGGATACAAATCAGTTCCAATAGAGCAGTAATGAACAGAACCAGCTACACCCAGAGAAAGAATAATGGAAATGAGTGTGGACCACAACATAGCACTTACACTTTTTCTGTTATTGTTTGCTAGCTTTTTGTTCTTCTTCCTAGGTTATTTTTACCTTCTTTCTAAATCCGATCTTTCTTGTGCAACTAGAGAACTGTATAAATATGTATACACATGTTGTATTTAACATATTTTACATTATGGGACTACCTGCCATCTAGGGGAGGGGATGGAGGGAAGGAGGGGAAAAGTTGGAACAGAAGGTTTTGCAAGGGTCAATGTTGAAAAATTATCCATGCATATGTTTTATCAACAAAAAACTATAAAAACAAAAACAAAATATAGCCCCTGCCCTCAATGAGCATACATTCTAACAAGGTAAGATAATACTTTGAGGAGTAGGCTCAGGGAGGGATGATTTGCTTTGGAAAGCTAGAAAAATTGTGAATGATGTCATCAATTAGCATATCTTTTTCCAGAAGCAATGATGGACTTGATTTGATTATGATTCCAGAAGTTGAAAGTATTTGTGTGCATGTCTAAGGGTAGGAAAAAGAGTGGGAAGGGCAGTACAGACATAAAGGCTTTGGCATCTGGGCAGGAAATGATTGGTCAGTAAAATTATGTAGGACTGGCCTACAAGTAGTAGAACACTGAGATAATCACCAAATCAGGTCAGCAGAGAACCAGGGTGGGTGTTAGCAGCATGAAAGGCTTAAGCCCTCTTGTGATTGGTTTTTGGCCCAAGGAGCATGGAGGCTGATAAAGAGATTGTTTCCTAATAGTTAAAGAACCTATCTTCTTAAAAAAAAAAAGAAAAGAAAAGAAAAGAAAAAGGAAAGGAAGGGAAGGGAAAGGGAAGGGGAAGGGAAGGAAAAGGGAAGGGAAGGGAAGGGAAGGGAAGGGAAGGGAAGGGAAGGGAAGGGAAGGGAAGGGAAGGGAAGGGAAGGGAAGGGAAGGGAAGGGAAGGGAAGGGAAGGGAAGGGAAGGGAAGGGAAGGGAAGGGAAGGGAAGGGAGGGAAGGGAAAGGGAAGGGAAGGGAAGGGGAAGGGGAAGGGAAAGGGAAGGGAAGGGAAAAGGAAGGGAAAAAGAAGGGAAGGGAAAGGGAAAGGGAAGGGAAGGTAAAGGGAAGGAAAGGGAAGGGGAAGGGGAAGGGAAAGGGAAGGGAAGGGAAAAGGAAGGGAAAATGAAGGGAAAAAGAAGGGAAGGGAAAGGGAAGGGAAGGGAAAGGGAAGGGAAGGGGAAGGGGAAGGGAAAGGGAAGGGAAGGGAAAGGGAAGGGAAGGGGAAGGGAAAATGAAGGGGAGGGGAAGGGGAAGGGAAGGGGAAGGGAAAGGGAAGGGGAAGGGAAGGGGAAAAGGAAAGTTAATCTGGCCATCTCCCATTCTCTGTCAACTCTATCCTGCTCCAAAGTTTTCAGAGATGACCCACACCATGACCATACCCATTCTGTGCCAAGCCATTTCAAATTCTCTCAGATTTAGCTGCTTAGCCTGGGGTAAATGGCTTGAATTCAAAGTTCTATGCTATAATGGGCATGTAGATGCTTTCTTAGTTATTTTGGGCTTCAATTCCCTCTTATTTACTTTTGTTCTATCTTTCTAAAAGATCTAAAAAGATCATTTTTTTTTATATAAGAGAGATCAGAAAGGCCTGTTTCCCAGGGTGTGAGCACTCTTTTCATTAACAGAGATCTCATCCTGCCTGGGCCTCTATTGACATTCAAAGAGCAGTTAAAGCCATCCCAATCCCACAATAATAATAATAAAATCATCACTGTGGCCAGCTTCCTGGTAAGGGGGGGGGGGGGAAAGCATTTATATAGTACCTACTATGTGCCAGTAAGGCACTATGCTAAACACATTTCAAATATTATCTCTTTTGATCTCATAACAATTCTGAGAAGCAGATGCTATTATTAACCCCATTTTATGGTTGAAAAAACTGAAGTTGATAAAGTGACTTACTCAGGGTCATACAACTTCAACATGTCTGAGACCAGATGTGAAATGAGGTTTTCCTGACTTTTACTAACAGTCGACCTTACTGATGGTAAGAAGTTCCACATTCTGTAACTTAGCTCTTCATGAACCGACACTAATGGATTAGCTATCTCTGGGCCACAGCTCCCCTGGGGGGAGGAGAGAGAGAGAGGGAGAGAGGGAGAGGGAGAGAAAGGAAAAAAAATGTGTTCTGAGGTACAATTTGCCAAAGATATGGTCCTTCTAATCAAACATTCAAGATATAAAGTGAAACTTTAACCCATTAAGTGAAAATTAGTATTAAGTCTTTGAAATGACCATTTTTTGGTAAATTTTCATTTTTTTTAACTTTTTTTTCAATTAACAAACATTAATTTTCTCTTCTATTTTTCTCTCCTTAGTTGAAAAGAAAAAAAAAAAAAAAAAAAAAAAGAAAGAAAACTCAAGTAACAAAGATGCAAAGTGAAGCAAAACAAATTGACCATGTCCAAAAGGCCATCGTCTATTGTTCCACTCCTGTTTTCTTTCTGAAATGCAGCATTTCTGCTAAAAAATGATGATGCAGAACATCACCCACTTTCTTTTAAAAACATCTTAAAAGGCAAAATGGGCCAGAAAAAAATGTCCCCAAGCTCACATGGTGGTTTTATTTAGCCTATGCTGCGATTCCAGATTGATTAATGCTTCATCACAACTCTGAGCAACCTAACTTCCTTTGCCAGAGCCATCCAACAAGGAGTTAGTTGCTAGTAACCACTGAGGTTCTTAGCCACTGCCTTCTCACTTTTAGGGGCTCCTGGGCTGCTTATCTTTCCAGACAAATGTAAACAAATAGAGCTACACCCTTGGGCCAATCTACAAATTCAAATCATGGACAATTCCTATGGCATTCTGGTTTGGCCTTCTCATTTCTCATCTTGCTCCAGTTTTCTAGTCTATTTTCAAGGGAGAGTTCCTTTAATCACAGTCATTAAGTCCTCTGGAAAAAAATCTAACAGAAAAAGCAGAAATCTCTCCTTCTGCCTGTCACTATTGAACCTAAGCAGATCCAAAACTAGGGCTGGGCAATCAGAACTTTGTCCCAAAGCACCTAATTTACAGGGTGCCACGTTTAAAAGGCATTGACAGCTTTTGTTCTCCTTTAACAGAATAAAACAACAATCAAACACCTAGTTAATAAGAATAATTAATTAAAATAGGATGCTACCAAACAGCAAGTAGAACTGAGCTATTTCCTTCTTAACTGTTTACCCCAGCTCAACTGAGAGTCCTACTATAATATTTGCCCAGGATCCAAAAGCTTCTTAGTTATGATTTGGAACCTAAATCCTGGCTACCTAAGTATCATGTTATGAATAGATTCCTAACAACTATTAAACAAAAATGTATCTTAACTGTTTGATCAAGAGAAGTCACTGTAACTATCTCATCTGTATCACAAAGGGCTAGCAACAAATTTATTCTTAATCAATGATGTACAACCCTTTTTAATCACATACTTTTATCAGTAAAAACATTTTGAATGCACCCCTGATGTATTTGTGTTTATTCATTTATCAATTGCATATATATATATATATATATATATATATATATATATATATATATATATATATCATAGCACTATGTATATTATAAATATGCATAAATTAATAAAGGGTTACATAAAGCTGAATTAAATGATATTTTCAAAGTACTTTAATAAACAGTATAAAATTCATTTTACACTCACTACATATTATTTTTAGTAAGCACAATATAAATGAAAATACTTCATTATTAAGAAAAATTATGTATGTCCTAAGGGATAGTGAAGACTTGTAGTAATAATTGTTGGTTAGAAGCTAATTATGCATTTAATTTGATCAATGTAGCTAGTCAAGTAGAATAATTTCTTTTTTAAAAGATAATTTGTTATTAAAATGTACAGAATACAGCAATCAAATAACAGCCAACAATCATAATAGATTTTCAGTAGGAGTTATTTCTCAGTGAGTAGTTGTTCACTATACACAATGCAAAAGCAAGAAGTAAAAGTGGATTGAATCCGATTTCAAATCATCAGAAAGTTTTCAACTTAGATTAATTTCTCTCTTTCCATTGTTGTACTTATTTGGTAAAGACACTAAGGTGGTTTGCTATTTCCTTCTCATCATTCTTTGGTGTTGTATTCATGTCTCTATATTTTAATTGTGTCTTATGTGAATGAGTGAAACTATAAGATGACTGAAGGGTGGTTTGAAAGTAGGGGAGAGATGCACACTGACTAGAAAAGTAGCTTAGGACCAGCTTGAGTAGAGCTTTAAAGGCCCAAGAATGGAGTTTGTATTTGTCCCAAGCATCAATAGTAGGTGGTTCCTGTAGTTTAGTGAACAGAGGAGGACCATGGTCATGCTAGTGCTGTGGAGAATCACTGTCAGAATGGAGAGGGTTTGTTGGAAAAGGGAGAGATTTGAGACTGAGGGATCAATGAGATGATTCAACAATCCAGGTAAGAAGTAATGAGCATCTGAATGGAGGGGAAAGAGGTGGACAGGAGGGGATGAATGTGAAAGAAAGTTTAAGATTTGACAGTTCATTAGCTATGTAGACAGACTGAAAGTGAGATGTAGAACACAGAACAAAAGGTTGTGAAAGGCCCTGACTAGAAGGATGGTATGACAAGTCTAACCATGTTTGCCTTAGTTTCTTCATCTGTAAAATGAGCTGGAGAAGGAAATAGCAAACCACTTTAGTGTCTTTACCAAGAAAATCCCAAATGGGATTACTTAGAGTCAGATATGACTTAAATGACTGAATGACAAAATGCCTCCTTCCCTTTGCTTTGGATACCATTGCTCTAAGTAGTGTCCTGGGATTTTTTGTGGTATCTCACAAACTGAAGAACCTCTGCAAAGCATAGAAAACCTTACCTATTCCCAAAGACCTACTAAGCAAAGTTTTCCAATCCTTGTGCTTATTTATCACTAGTTCCTAAACTCATCCCAACCTCCTTCGAAATTGGGTCCCGTTATTGGCGTGGACAAGATTAATTCTGAAATTTCTAGCTTGTTACATTCTCATGTTTTATTTATAAACTCCTTAACTGAGGCATGTAACCTGTTCTTGCTTTCAAACCGATGCTGCTTAGACCGTGGCACGTTGCCCATAAATTATCCAAATGCCAGGCTCCTCAAGTGGGTTTTCTTCCACTCCCCTTAATTTAATCATCATATTAATCACTCAGATATTTTCCTTCCACAAGGATGATGATGAATGAGAGTTAAATTGACTGTCAATTGCATATTTACCAAGGCATTTAAAATTATTCCAGATTTTAGAAAACACATACACATATGAGCTAGAAATGCTAGAAGTCTATGATATCTTCTGAGTTATGGCAGCAGATGTGCTGGACTTTTCCTGGAAAGAAAAGCTCAAGCAATCACATCACTGCTTGTGAGTTTGATTTTATAAGTTACTGCCATTATTTATGGTTTGCTGAGCATCATTGGTGCATACGAATTTACAGGTTCATCTCTGAAATCACTTACTAAGGAAACATTAGGTCCAGGAGTATTTTATCCCCCTCATTAGCATGTATTTGAAAATGAATTGAGTTCACATAGACTAGGGATTGAACATTTTTAATTGACTGGGTTTCCCTGCCTGTTATAGATATTTTCTTGATTTTGAAGAGTCTTATTGGCATATACTAAAAACATGGGTGTTTTGTTTTAGACTTAGGGAAGAAACATGGCTCTTCCAAGATTCTACACCTAGTATCCTGCAAGCCTTTGATTTAAGGTACAATGCTCTTTCCACCATGTGGTAATGACTCTTTAGGTTCATACACCAATGAAAAGATATATAGTTTCAAACTTTTAATTAGATATAGTTTTTTTCACTATAGAATTTTTTTGATAGAAACAATTTGATTCTGCAGAGCCACAGAATTTCAAAATTAAAAGATATCTCAGTGAACAACTAGTTCAAAACAACCAGAAGTTCAAAAGAATACAGAATTAGAATTTTTAAGATGATTCAATCTTCTCTGTGTTGAAGAACTAAAAATGAAAGAACAAGTTTGGAGCACTGTCATAGCCCTTCTTGTTTTTTTTTTCTTCATTATAATATCCCTCAGGCTTTGAATTCAGATAAGAAGAGGCCTAAGTGTGCAAAGAACATGAGCTAGGTATCTCTGTCTATGCTTTATGCACACAAATAGAGGTAGGGATATTTGGAAAGGGTACATACATAGGTGGAATATACGGAGATGGTTGTTGTCCTTCATGCTTGAAAAAAAAAGAGAAAATTACAGTATTATATTAGGGTCAAGGTAGTGTATCCAGCTGTGGCTGATCAAAACAAGATGAGGTCTGAAGACTACCAGAGGTCAATCACAAATAGTCCATATGGACAGTTGGAATGAAACCTAACAAATACCAAAAAAAGAGGCAAAAGGAAGATGATTTTCCATATACATAAACTTCTAAATTTGAGCATTTCACATTTTTTAACTACTAGAATTCTGCTTTACTTATAAAACACAGTTTTCATTCCATAGTTCTTCAGATAGACCTTGGGAATGTCTTTTTATCACCTCTTCTCACCTCTGTGTGAGCATTTGTCTTGTGTGAGTTCTCCACAAATATATTCTTAGCATTCAAACAACAGGGTCAGCCCATTAGAGTTGTATGTTCTGCAAGATTTTAAATACTTAAGTATTTGGGCTCAATAAAGATGTTCAGTATCTTCTCTTTCTCTAAATGGAAGCAACTGAATTTCCTGGCATGGCACTTGTACACTGTCCAGGTTTCACAGACATACAATGTGGTCAACACAATACTTCTGTAGATCTTTTCTTGGGTATACCTCTTTTCTCCAACACTTTCCTTTAGAGCCTTGCAAACGTTGAACTAGCTCTGGCAATGTCTAAATCAACCTCCTATGTGGACATCCCTAGAAAGTACACTGGCAAAGTAAGTGAACTTATTCATGGTATTCAAAATTTTTTCTATTTGTTGTAACTGAGGAGCTTCAACACATGGATGATATGATATTGGTTGGTTCAGACACTTTGTTTTCTTGCTGATTATTATCAAGCTAAAATTAGCACAAGTGACAAAGAATAGATCCATATTTAAATCCTTACTCTGTTGCATTTCAGCCTCAGGGGGTTCATTGAGTACATAATCATCTGCAAACAAAATGTCACACTCTAATTCTCCTCCCATTTCAGTCTTGTCTTGCAACTTGTCCTTTTCTTTTTTCCTTTTTTAGCAGCTTTTTATTTTCAAAATATATACAAAGATAGTTTTCAACATTCACCCTTGAAAAACCTTGTGTTCCAAATTTTTCTCCCTCTCTTCCCCCATTCTCTCCCCTAAACAGTGAGTAATCCAATATATGTTATCCATATTTCCACATTTATCAGCTATGCAATTTTTTCAAGTTAAATAATTTGCCCTCAGTGCCCTCAAGCTGACCTTGACATCATTTTTGTCCCATTTAAAGGAATATGATGACATTGCTGAAAATGTGTTAAAAAAAAGTATGGAAACAAGTACACTGCTTTATTCCATCATGACGGGGAAAAGACAAAAGTATCATCCATAATTCAGAGCCTATTCAATCATGCCATGGTGGAACTGGAATATAATACTGATGAACTTCTCTGGGCACCTAAATTTAATAGACCAAATATATATGTCTTATTAAAAAGACAACACAAGAAATATTTTCTTGGGTTGATCAGTCCACCAAATACATTTTGTTCTTAATTTTTTTTACTATGAACTTAACAAATACCAAAAAAGAGGCAACAGAAAGATGGCTTTCCATATACATAATAAAACTACATGAAACTATACAATATAATGTAACAATATATTCTATTATAGCTTTCAAAGTGATTCTTTTCTTCTTTTTTCATACACTAAATATTTAATAAGAATATGTGAGGAAAATTTTTTAGGAAAAAACAAATTTTCTTACATTTTCAATAGATGAAGTTCTGCCTACCCTAGTTTCATACATACTGAATAGACAATAATAAAGAGCTTATTGAAAATTTAGACCACAGTTCAAGGTGCTGCTGAGTTAAGCTAAATCTCCTGAATCTCCTATATCCCATTAGTTGCCAAGTTTTTTTTTTTTTTGGTTCCACCTTTGATCCCTCACTTGGATGCATTCAGCATCCATTCCTGTTAGGTCAACCCAGTCCATATTATTTTTTCCCTCATGCTTAGATTATCAACAAACTGGATATTGT
Source organism: Sminthopsis crassicaudata (assembly GCF_048593235.1). Lineage (NCBI taxonomy): Eukaryota > Metazoa > Chordata > Mammalia > Dasyuromorphia > Dasyuridae > Sminthopsis > Sminthopsis crassicaudata. Next base: position 579,332,994 of record NC_133617.1, on the reverse strand, counting down.
CCAGAGGAAAGCAACCAGGTAGCTAAAAAGAGCTTAGGTTCATGCTGTGAGGATTACTTAAAGGAAATCAGGATGTTTAGCCTGGAAAAGAAAAGACTTGAAGGGGCTAGCATAGCTGTATTCAAGGATTTGAAAGATTCAGTATTAAATTTATTCTCCATATCTCCAGAGGGCAAAACCAGAAGCAATAAATGAAAGAATAACAGTAGTCAGAAGTGGAATAGGTTAGCTTGGGAAGTAGTGGGTTCTCCATGATGAGAAGTATTTAAGAAAAGTTTAAAAGACCACTTCTAAGATATGTGGTCAAAAGAATCTTTGGATGGCCTCTGAGGTCACTGGCAACTTTAGGTTTCTGGAAATGGAGATATTTACCTGTTCTATTAATCACAAGGTGGTGCTGATTACCACGGAAATGTTGAGATAAAAAAGCTCAGTGCCTTTTCTCAGTTACCAAAGCTTCCTAAACAGGATTGTGGGTTTTGTCCTTTGTTCTCGAACAGGACCATGACATCAGGGAGGTGGTGCTATGACATGCTAGTGGGTTTTGGATATCAGAGAGGCAGGACTGTGCAAAGTCACCAGCCTCATTTTCTCTTCCAGAGCCACCTGGGTCCAGGGGCAAGACATAGATCAGGACGATTGGAGATTCCCCTGGATGCTGTGGTAGATTAGGACCTTTTTAAGCTAAATTCTTTAATAGGTCTCAATTTGACTGAGGCTATCTCTGATCAATGATGAAGGCTAGGTAAGAAAAAAAAAGCAAAGAATGGCCTCTTTTATCTAGTAAACAGGGACTTGCAGATGTGCAGAAGGCTCACATAAATGCTCACGAGATGGAAACTACTATGTTCTGACTTGGTGGAAATAGTACATGTGGAAGCCAAGTCCAGCCGCCAACAGATTGCCTTGGGATGTGTTTTACAGCCAGGCAATGAACTCATTTGTTATTGGTGGAAAGAAAGAGCCTGTACAGATCAGGCTCTTCTGTCCTTGGGCCAACAAAGGGGTTAACTCAGGCCTTGCCTCCTATTTAAAGGAGATAATAGGAAGAAACTTTGGGGAAAAAAAAAAAACTCTAAAACTCAAATGAGCAGTAGGATTCTCTTATTTGAAAGATGGCTTCAAACCAGAATTCTCTCTTCAAATATGTGAAAGGCTGTCACATGTAAGAGACATTAGACTTAGTTTTGCCCTGAGGATAGAACAAGCCCTAATGAGTAAAAATCACAGGGAGTACGATTTCCAGTCAATAAGAGGGAAATTTTTCTAACAGAGTTTTCCCAAAGTGGGATAGGCGCCTAGAGGAACAGTGAGTTCCCTGGTCCAAGAGGTCTTCAAGTCAAGGCTGGGTGATGACTTACTTATTTAGCAGACTAGGCCTGACTCAGGGAAGTCCCCTGGGAGTTAATGTCCAGTATTACAAGGAAATTAAATACTCAGAGGCAGTAGTGTGCTGGAACCAGCTTATACCAGCTTAAGAGCAAGGTGGTTAAATTTTCAATGTGAACACTTAAACCTTGAAAATTGGCAAATGCTACAAGGCTTGATTAACTGTTTTGTTGATGATCTAGTCTTAAAAGAGAGAGAAATGCTTTCTTTTGAAGGGCAATGGGAGTTGTTAGTTGCTCAAGTATCTAAAGTTAGCTTTAAACTCAGGACCTTCTGACTCCAAAGTTAGTGCTCTATTCACTGTACCATCCAGCAGCTCCTGGGTTTAACTTTAGAGTAAGTTATACATGCATTTTACTTTTAGAGAGCCAGTTGTTAAACATTTATCAGCAACCCTTGCCTATATAGCTAAGCATGAAAGGGATTTTATATCGGCTTTCCTCAATGAAGAAGCAATTCTGAGCCAATGTGATCTCTTGAGCCAAACATGTCTCAAGGATAGTCCCAGTCCTTGCACACAGCAACAGCAAGATTGTGCAATGATCATTTCTGATGCATGTGGCTCTTTTCAACAATGAGATGATTCAGGTCAATTCCAATGATCTTGTGATGAAGGTGGCTATCTATATCCAGAGAAAGGACTGTGGGGACTGTGAAGATAACAACATAGTAATTTTTACTCCTTTTGTTGTTTGCACTTAGTTTTCTTTCTCATATTTTTCCTTCTTGATTTGGTTTTTCTTGTGCAGCATAAGAATTGCATAAATGTTTAGAAGAATCGCACATGTTTGACATATAATGGATTATTTGCCATCTAGGGGAGAAGGTAGGGACAGGGAGGGAGAGGGATTTGGAACACAAGGTTTTACAGGGGTGAATATTGAAATATATCTATGTGTATGAAAAAATAAAAAATGTATCACAAATAATAATTGATAGAGAGAATCTTAACATGACAAATTATTAAGTAAAAAAAAAAAAAAAAAAAAAAAGATACTCCCAGTCCACTTAAGGAAAAAGTGGCCCAAGTTATAGGGAAATATTGTAGAAAGATTTTCTACTTTCATCAGGTAATCTCTGATGATTTTCTGGGCTTCCATAATTCTTGCCTGAGGCATGGATCCTTACTATACAAAAAGAAAAGCAAGAGAAGCTCTGGCCTGAGTGTCTCAGTTATGGAAGCCTCAGGTTGTATGTTATTCAAAGCTTCTGTAAAGAATATTCTCTGAATGACTTTGAGAGGAGGACCTGAAAGACCAAGAGAAGAATGACTGCTTGGGGTTTGAATTTCCTTGACAAGATCCCTAGACCAAAACTGACCTACTTTTGGATATGAGTTGACAAAGATCTGTTTTATCATCATATTTTATTCCCATAAGGCTTCTGGGTTCACCTGGCAGTCAAGAGTAGAGAACATAACAGGGAAAAGACCAAGGTCCAGAGGAAAAGTTTTTGGCGTAATGGTTTTGTTGTTCAGTCATGTCTGACTCTTTGTGGCCTCCTTTGGGGTTTTCTTGGCAAAGATACTGGAACAGTGTGCTATTTCTTTCTTCGGTTCATTTTACAGAGGAGGAAACTGAAGCAAACAGGATTAAGTGACTTGCCCAGGTTCACATACTTAGTACACGTCTGGGGTCATATTCAAACTCAGATTTGAAGGCAGGATGCCTGGCACTCTATCTCTTTCTATCAACTCATCTCGTTGTCCACTGGGATAACCATAGATTCTATTAAAACAAGTATTTCCCCTACAACCAGTCCTTCTTGCCACCAGACTCAGTCTTCAAGAGCAATCAAAACTTGAATTCACCAACACTTCAAAAATGTCCTCCATGGAATCAGATGCATAGAATCTAAGAAGGTAGAAAGGATCTTAGAGGGAATTTCTTCTCATCCCCTCTTGACTGGATATAGGTAGTAAGATATTCCACTTTGGGGAGAGATTTAATTGTTAGAAAGGTATTGGTAGCATTGAGCTGAACTTGACATCTACCCTCTCCCTATTAATCCTAATTTTCCCCTCAGGAGCTATGCAGAACAAGTCTAATTTGTGAAGTGGCAGGTTTTTCCTCCAGAGTTTGTTTCATCATTCTGACAAAGAATGCCAGGCTAAAGAACTGTTCCCTAGTTTATAAGAAGCCTCCTCATTGCTCTTGGTGAGAAATTATATTACAGTGGAGGATCATAACTGTTAAAATTGAAAATCAAGGCATAATTCATATTCATTGGTTATTTATATGGAGTGAGTTCTCAAAAGTCAAACTATTTTATCCAGGAAGGTTTTGGTTCATGGCATTTTTCTTTTCTTTTTTTTTTTTTTTTTTTTTTTTTTTTTTCTGAGGCTGGGGTTAAGTGACTTGCCCAAGGTCACACAGGTAGGAAGTGCTATGTCTGAGACCAGATTTGAACTCAGGTCCTCCTGACTTCAGGGCTGGTGCTCTATCCACTGCGCCACCCAGATGCCCCGTTCATGGCATTTTGGCAAGACACAACCATTTTCTGTTCTCCATATAGGGCTAATCTATAGAAACAATGTCAAGTAGAGCTATTTTCTGGAATGTTGAGAGTCGGAAGAAATCTTCAAGATGAATTAGCCCAATATCTACTTTTGACAGGTGAGAGATTGTAGGAGCTGGGAAGCCACATAACTTACAAAATCATAAAAAACCAGTGAGTAGAAATGCAGGATTAGAACTCCGTTTTCCTGATCCACAAGCCAATATTATTTCCAAAGAACCAGTTCTTGAATGTCTTTTCTCCATTGGCTTTCAGGCTTCTGTAGATATGAATTTGAAGTATACAGCTAAAAGTGAGGCAATGCCCTTTAAAAAATAATAGCTTTGCAAAATACATGCAAAGATAGTTTTCAGCATTCACCCTTGCAAAACTTTATGTTTAACTTTTTCTTCCTCCCTTTCTCCCCACGCCCCTTCAGCAAGTAATCCAATATAGGTTAAACATTTGCAATTCTTCTAAATATATTTCCATATGTTTAATATGGAATATTAAATACCAAAGTGAACATTCAAATAGGGGTTCAACATTCCAGGTAGTTTTAGGTAGCACCCTTTGAATTATGTCATGATGGTGGCAGAGTGATAGGAAAGGGATACGGGTATCTTAAGAATACAATAGTTTTTAGATTATTAGATAATCTAATAGGCACTTGAATTTATCTTTTGATTAAAAACAAAATACAAATAGGGATTTAAGTTGCCCAAATTATGACATGTAGTTAGAAATATGTCCATTGAATAAACCTACCTCTCCATTCTTATTGCTATCTCTATATCCCTGTCTCATTCTCCATCCCTATCTCTGTTTTTAATCTACATTATTATTTCTCTTCAAATTCTGTCTTTCTTGAAAGCACATAGATCTATGGAGCTTATAGACGGTGACCTAGGTGCAGAATTAAATAGTAGGCAGAGCTGAAGCTGAATCACATTTCAAAATTTGTGCATTGATTGATCGACTATAGTTGGAAAGAATTTTTAAAATATAAACAACCTAAAGGATGATGGAAAGACACGTGGGAAGAGGACACAAGTTGCAGCATGTTCCCAATCATGAATCATGTGCCAGAAGCACTGCAAAACAAAAAACAAAAAAAAGAGGTAAGCTGGAGAAAGAAAGAAAAGTAACAAAGGGCATTCTGAGGGATGGTTTTATATATTCAAGGTTAAGAGAAACAAGAAAGAAGCCTCTACCATTACAATAGACTTGGGATAGGAATGCCAGTCACATTCAGAGGGAAACTAGACTGAATGTGGATCAAAGAGTAGTATTTTCATCTTTTGTGTTTGCTTTTTTTTTTTTTCATGGGTTTTTTTTTGTTTTGTTTTTTGTTTTTGGTCTGATTTTTCTTGCACAACATGACAAACATGAAAATATGTTTAAAAGGATTGCACATATTTAATCTATATAAGACTTCTATCTTAGGGAGGAGGGAGGAAGGGATGGAGGGAAAATTTTAGAATACATAGTTTTAAAAGATATATTGAAAACTATATATTTCAAAAAATAAAATAAAATATTTTTTAAAAATGAGGCTTCTCATGGATTGGTTTGATACTATGGAGGACTCGTGAAAACACAAAGTATCCCAAAAATTTTAGTGCAGTATAAGCTATTAATAGGTTAGTAGCTTAGGCCTTTAATAGCTTATGGAACTTTAATAACTTAAAACAGCATTAAGACTTTTGGAACATCCTGCATTTTCCATGTACCATTCTGAGCAAATCAGTTGTCTACACTGAGTTAGTCAATAATAAAGTGAATCTCAAGGATTGGTGGGGCTAACAAGATGAACTCTTGTACTGCTAAAATGTTAACCCTTGGAGCTTCCCTAAAATGTGCTCCACTTCTTATTCTTGGAGGAAATCCTACATTTGAGATAATCATTTCCTACTTGTAAACATACGTCTCCCTGCTGCCTGAGAGATTTTTGTAGCAAAAATTTGCCTTGCTTCAACAATACTAAAATTTTTTAAGTTCATTTGTGCTAGTAGTTGAACTCATAACCAGGGCTTTTACTGCTCTAGAGAGTTGATTATTAAATTTTTAGTAGGAGAAACTATAACTTGGAAATCAGCAGATATTACAAATCAAGGACTAATTTACTGTTTTGTTGATTTCTAGACTTATAAAATTGATGAAAAAATGTTAATTTTGCAGATTTAACTTAAAAGTATGTGGTATATACATACACACACATAAACAGTTCATTTTACAGATGAGGAAATTGAGTCAGACAGAACTAAGTGACTTGTCCAGGGTCACACAGCTAACAATTGTCTGAGGCCAGATTTGAAATCAAGAAGAGAAATTTTCCTGACTGTAGGCATGGTATTTAATCCATTGCACCACCTAGTTGCCCATGGGTATAAATAACAGTAATTAAGTTCTAGAAAAACAGACATTTCTCCTACAAACAGTGCTTCCTTCCCTCAGTACACAGTCTCCAAGAGCAATTAAGTCCTGAATCCATGGACACTTTCTGATATTATTCTTAGGGAAAAAGTCTTTGCTGACTGAGAGATTTTTGTTGGAAACCTCTGCCTTGCTTCATTACTAGGAATCTGTGATTCCATTTGTGGGGACACTTCTATTAGATTAAGTCACAATCAGGGTGTTGTATACATGTATGTGTATCTGTGATTTATTTATTTTTGTATTTGTGTTTTATTTATATAAATTATATAAATGTACATATTTATATATCACATACATGTACACACATACATTTATATATTTACACATGTAAGTATGTATCTATCACATATACATACATAAATATTGTGTATTTGAGTATGTATATGTATAGTTATGTGTGTATATATGTGTACATATTTTATTTATGAATGTATTATATATAAAATACATATTAGCACATACATATGCATATACATACATATATTATAAATGTGTATTGTATATGTAAATAGTTATTTATGAATGTGCATATATGCACATAAATACATATGTGTACATATTTACTAAGCTGGCTGTTAAATATTTATCAGCACACTACTTGCCAGAATCCATCCATACCTTCCAATTCTAGGTGATTCTTATCCATTTGTTCCCATAAATCCTCCACTGGGAACTTTATCTATGCTATAGGTCTTCTAATTCTTGCTTGCTTCTTATATTTCATGGACACCAGTACAATAATTAGGCTGACCTCCTGTTCTCTGTCAGTCTTGCAATGTGACTGGCCCACTTCATTTTCTGGTCATTTGACTCTAATTTTTTATATCAGTTATTAATAATGATAGCTTTCATTTATATAGCACTTAAAGTTTTGCAAAACACTTTTCACATCCTATCCCATCCTAATTTGTTTCTCACAATAATGCTACAAGGTGAGTGCTATTGTTATCCCTATTTTATCAGTGAGGAAAATGAGACAGAAGTAGAGTAAATGCTTTCCCCAGGATCACAAAGCTAGTAATTAGAACACAACTTAAATTCAGGTCTTTTTAACCCAAAATACATTGTATTATCGACTACTTATATATCAATATTGGTAGTAGCTGTGAATCTTTCCAATTCCCATTGAGTCACCTGAAACTTTAATTATTTTGAGATTGAAGTTACTCATGACCTATATCCATGTAACAGTGCCAGGAGATCATGAGTAAAAACTACTATTTTATGAGCTTGAGAAACTGTTGGTGTAAGAATTCCCTCTACCAATCCATATCACAACTCCTTTTTGGAGGAATTATTTGAAGGTACTTTGTCAGTCACACAATTGGTAAATGCTAGAGATGAAAATTGAACACAACTCTTCTTCAAAGCAAAAATTTTATAAATTATGCCATGATTTTGCTTGATATTCTCCTGTTTTATTCTGACCAAAAGTGTATATACGCAGTAGGTTTCCCTTTCAATTGCATGTAATATAAGGCAACATTCATCCTTGTATCATTTTTCTCTTCTCTGTAGCTAGACTATTCATAAAATATCCACTTTGTTGTCTTTTGGTAATATTTCTTTGTTAGCCATCTAACTATAATCTTCCTCCAATGCTTCACCTTGGCATAGAGATTGACCCAGAGTTCTCAAAGGCTATGCTGATAAAACACAAGCTCTAGGAGGCTCTATGAAGGTTTAAAATTCAAAGGAAGAGCTCATGAATTGACTGTTCATCTGTCATATGAGAATCAGTTTACCTTGGTTTAAAGAGGCTAATGACGAGAATTTTTCATTTACAGAGCTCTCAAAGAGTATCTATGAATTTATAGATTTTCAATTGGTGGAGCAGTTACTCTTACTGATTATATCACAAATCCTTGAAGTATAGAAAAAATATTTAAATCATCAAAATGGTTTATTAACATTTTAAAAATGTGTGCCTTTGCTTTGACTTCAGGCAAAACTTGGCATAAAATATATTTTTGCAGCCAACTTATCAGCACCTGGTTATTATGGGAATGAAGGATAAATGGTCTGAAAGTAACAGAGTGACAAGGCTTCTAAAACCACAGAAACAAAATGACTTTCTCTGGGTCGCTCACTGACAGACCTGCAAGCACACCTAGGTCTGCCAGACCAGGAAGATTTCCAAACATGCTTGACTGAGTCCTCAGGAAACCATGATACATATATCCCAGAATGCAAAGCCCACTTGCTGAAAAGCCAGACTCCTTTCTACCTAGCTCTTTTTTTTCTTTTAAGAGATTTATAAAGCATTTTAAAACCCATTTATCATTAAGAAGCATGAGGTTAGGTATAGATTGCTGGTGCATTTTTTTGCCACAGTGTAATTAGGTCAAGAGCTGGAAAGTCCCCTAATGAAGGTTTGCCAAGCCAGCCTAAGTGATAAATTCTCTTTGGAATGTTCTAACAGCCCAATTCCCAAGTCCTGTTCTTTTCAATAGTTCTGAAAACTATTGAAAGGAATGTATACGTAAGCAAGAGAGTGAATTTTTAAGCACTTAAGTGTCCTACAAATGCCACTTCCCTGCTTTTTTAGAAACTCACATTTGGCACAGCTAATTCCTCTTCCAAAGAATAAAAGCAGGTCTTGTTCTCTCAGGATCTTCTTTGTGCTTCCTCAGTTGAGCAAAACCTTATCACTACTTGGAACTTCTGTCTAATTAAGTGTCTGTCAAAGCCAGGTATTTACTACTTAAGCACTCTTAATCTTAAGTCTTGTAGGTTGAATTTTCAATTAAGTGGGCATGCTGAGGTGACCCCAAGTACCAGGAGCTGAGTGACTGACTTACTGAGTTTTCAGATTCCCACTTGGGTTCTCCAAGTTATACAGGCCCAAGTTATGATCCTGAAAGCAGCCTGATCAAACCCCAGTTTTGAGTACTCCCAAACGCCGAAAACTGTTGATAAATTAGATGGGGTGGAAAAGGAAGCCGCACCAATGATTAAGAGCCTGCAAATGATTTATGAGCCAAGATTAAAGTAGTTAGAGAGGTAGTTTGGCTAAGGAACGACTCAGGTGAGGGAGAAGGATAATAAGTCTATAAATATTTGTAACATGAAAAATTTTCTCACCGTGAAAACCGAAGGCTGCTGGAGCATTGTCCCCAAGGATGGTTTGGAGGAGAGGGAAATGCTCACGCTTTAAAATGTTTAAAAATAGGTGAATAAAGGATTTATTACAGGAAACAATAAAGTGATGGCAAGGAGAAACGAATAAATGACCTTTAAATATTTTAAACTCATTTTCATAATCGGTTACCTTCCCTATTACAAGTCATGGCAGGCCTTAAACAATTTCCCTCTGCACATGAGCTGGTAATTGGACTCCAATCCACAAGTTCTTGGAACAAAGATTGGAGGCCTGCTCCATGCCTCTGCTCACAATTTGCAGGAGAAGACCAACACTATTTTCTGTACTCTTTTTTCTATCTTTTTAGGATGAATAGGAACAAAAGTGATTTCATACATTCATATAAGGAAGAGTCTTGAGAATTGTTCTTGTAAGGTTGTAGAAGTCATTTGGGTGTCCTCGGACCCGAACAACTTATGTCACCATATTAATGCTACTTACTAAATTACTAGGGTCTAAAAGGATGACCTCTAGTTAGCCTGTGGTTGAACTTTTTAAAGTTAAAGTTCCCTATAAAAACATTATTCTTATGATTATTATTCAGAGGCAACATGATATTGTGGGTAGAGAGATCAGTGCTTCAGCTAGAGCCTGGACACTGAGAATTGAGAAGGCTAAGGTGGGGTGAGACTTTGGACCTGAGATTCAATGGGGTTTCCTCTTCTAGGCTCAAATCCAGCTCACAGTATCTGCAATTTAAGAGATATTATAGGAAATAGAGTAGAGTATTGGGCTTAGCGACTAAGACCAGAGTTCAAATCCTACCTTGGATTTTTACTAGTATATGACCTCTAGTCATTCACTGTGTGACCCACAAGTCACTTTAATCTCTCTGTGTCTCAGTTTCTTCATCTGTAAAAAGAGGGAGCTTATCTTGAAAGCCTTTATGATCCTTTCTAATTTTAAATCTATGATTGCATAAATTCCTGGATCCATATCAGGGTGAGACAAAGAATTCAGATATCACAATTCAGCTTCTTGCCCATACTGCCTCCGTCTTTGGATACTATGTTCTCCAGGGCCACAGCTCAGGCTCTGACATGCCTGAGCTAAAAGGCAAGAACAAGACCAATGGGACACAGTCATAGCTGGGAAAGGATGAAGATAACCCATGACCTAGATAGGAGAAAAATGGCATAAATGAGAAAGCAGTGTCTCCAACTATTCCCTTTCATGTCAGCTAAATGTCACAGTGGATAGAGCACCTAGAGTCAGGAAGCCTTGAGTTCAAATCCAGCCTCAGATACTTACTAGCTATGTGATTTGGGGCAAGTCTCAATCCTATTTGCCTCAGTTCTCTCTTTATAAAATGAATTGGAGAGTTATCAAACTGTGCATACCCTTCTATTCAGCAGTGTTTATACAGGGATGATATCCCAGAGAGACCTTAAAGGAGGGAAAAATGCAAAAAAAAAGTGCAAAAATGTTTGTGCCAGCCCTTTTTGTAATGGCAAGAAACTGGAAACTGAGTGGATGCCCATCAATTGGAGAATGGCTGAATAAGTTATGGTATACGAATGTTATGAAATATTATTGTTCTGTAAGAAAGGATCAGCAGGATGATTTCAGAAAGGCCTGGAGAGGCTTACATGAACTGATGTTGAGTGAAGTGAGTAGAAGCAAGAGGACAAAACTATACAATGATCAATTCTTATGGATGTGGCTCTTTTCAACAAGATGATTCAAACCAGTTCCAACGATCTTGTGATCAAAAGAGCCAACTACACCCAGAGAGAGGATTGTGGGAACTGAGAGGGTGGGGTTCACAACATAGTATTTTCACTTCTTTTGTTATTGTTTGCCTGCATTCTATTTTCTTTCTCATTTTTTCCAGTTTGATTTGATTTTTCTTATGCAGAAAAATAATTGTATAACCAAGTATGCACATATTGGATTTAACATATACTTTTACCATGTTTAACAAATATTGAACTACTTGCCATCTAGGGGAGAGAGCGGGGGAAAGGAGGAAAATCAGAACACAAGGTTTTTCAAGGATTAATGTTGAAGAATGAATATGTTTTGAAAAATAAAAAGTTTTAATATAAATGTATAAAATGGATTAGATAAGGAATCCCCAAAAGAATCCCCAAATGGGGTCATGAAGAGTCAGACATGACTAAATAGAAACAACTAAACTTGCTTTAATATGCCTACATGAATGTTTGTAGGTTATTTGCATGTTACAATCAAGCTGTAAAAGTTATTAGTATTAATAATTCAGTATATAACATAGGGCATGTCAATTACCCTCTCTGTGCTATATTTCTGTAAAAAGGAGTTAGATTAAATGATTTCTAGAGTCTTTTTCTCCTCTATGATTCTAAGTCATAAGGAGGCAGATTTCAATAAAAGGAAGTGTTTTTTTAACATTTGGAGCCATCAAATGAAGAAATAGGATACCTCATAAAGTGGTGACCTCCCCATAAGCACCCCCAGTCAGGGGTGCTAGAGAAGGGCTTCAAGCATTGGATAAAACATTGTACTAGATTTCCTTTAAGATTCCGTTCCACACCATAATTCTGTGATTCTTGTATTTCATTTCTCCACTATCAGAGATGGTTCTGCTCTATGAAATCAAATTGGACAGTTTAATAAAACTTTTTCTCTGATATTAAAAAGGCTTTTCCAAGACTTGTGCCTAGAGCAGCAATTCCATTCAGAGAATCAACCATGACTGCACCTTAGCGCTCAGCACACTTTTCATGCCTTTAGTGCTTCTTGCATCAAGACCAGAGGCAATAAGAAGGCTGGCCTCTCACATTCTCAAATTTCATACTTTGAGATATTTATTCTTTTGCTAGTTACTTTACCTTGGAATTACTGACATCCTTAGATCTACCACCAGTATTAGAAGGACTCTCAAAAAACCTATCAATGCTGATTATTCTTTTTGCTTCAGGTCTTTACAGCCAGGGTCATACCCTTAGATTCATTCAGTGTCAATCAATGAATCAATCAATAAGGCATTTATTAAATGCCTACTGTTTCAGACACTGGGCTAAGTATTGGGTATACAGAGCAAAGCAAAGGACAGTTTCTGGTCTCAATGAGCCCATAGCTAATGGGATAGGCAACAAATAAGCAATTAATTTTAAGCACGCTCTATCCAGGATGAGTAGAAAATAAATAATGAGAGGGAAGGTATTGGGATTAAGAAGAATTAGAAAATACTTTCTATAGAAGATGGGATTTTAGTTGAGGAGGGAAGTCAAAGAAGGCAATAAGTGAAGTTGAGGAAGAAGGATATTCTAGGTATGGGGGACAATCAGATAATATACCCAGCTGAGAGATGGGACAGCAAGGCTATTGTCATTGGATCAAAAAGTACATGGTGGGAAGTAAGGCATAAGAAGATGGAAAGATGGGAGGGACTGGGTTATGAATAGTTTTAAATGCTAAAGAGAATATTTTGTATTTGTTCCTGGAGGCAATCAGATGTCACTGGAGTTTATTGAGTAGGGAGGTAACATGATTGGCTTTAGGAAAAATCACTTTAGTGACTCAGTATTTTCTATTCTTGGTTTCCTACTTACTCTCTGCTGTTCTTAATCAAGTCAATAGAAAATAGGAGGTCATCAAAAGACTGCTCATCTACCCAAAATAGACTACTTGTTTCCTGGACATTATACAAGGTCTACAATTATGTGGGTAAATATGAGATTGACACATTCATAGAAGCTAGTGGTCCTGTGAAATGTGAAGATATCTCAAAAAAGAATTTTTAATCTTCAAGTGCCATTGGAAGACTAGATCAGACTAGTTGATATGGATCATTTTCCATTTCTTTCTCTAGTGGAATTAAGGCAAGTGACTTGTCTAAGGTCACACAGCTACTAAGTGTCTAGGGCTAGATTTTAACTCATACCTTCTTAGCTCCTGGCTCAGTGCTCTATCTAGTGAACAATCCAATTGCTTCCTTGTATATAATAAGCATTTAATAAGTGTTTATTGACAAGCATTATCCAAGATGATAATCATAGTGATTTCATCGTGACTATGTGGTAGCTATATGAAGTAGATACCAAGGCATATATTATTATGCTTGTTTTAATGATGAAACTGTGACACAAAGATAGTAAATTTCTTGTTCAAGGTCATGTAGCTAGTAGCTTGAACCCAGGTGTCTCCCAGCTTCAAAGTCAATATTCTTTTTATTATGCATTCTGGTTTCTCTAAACAAGGACAGGCATACTCTGTCAAAGATTGATTGATGAGGTAATTATTCACTTCTGTTAAAAAAAAACAACAACACAATGTTGGCAAAACAATGCTATGGTAGGGTCAATTATTTCATAAAGGAATTGTTTAAAATGTTCTAAGTGAGTGATAGGTAAAACCATGCTATTCAGTGATTCTTTGTTAAAGATGCTATCACAAAATGATATTGCTTAAGGTGATTTAGGTAGGATATGTGTATACTTGAGTGCTACAAGGGAGGTTTGGGTTTTGGGGGGCAAATCATTTACATTTCAATTTTCTCATCTATAAAATGAGAGAGTTGATTTAGATAGTCTCAGGTCCCTTCCAGTTCTTGCTCTGGGATTCTGTTTGTTATTGTCTTTTCAGTTTGCCCCACTCTCTATGAATCTATTTGTGTGTTTTTTTTGGCAAGAGATACTAGTATGGCTTATTGTTCCTTCTCAAGTTCACTTTGCAGATGAGGAAACTGAGGCAAATAGGGTGAAATGATTTGCCTAGTGTCACAGATCTAGCTAAGTGTCTGAGGCTGTATTTGAACTTACCTTTCCCTTACTCCAGGCCTGGGTATTCTGTTCACTGTATCATTTAGCTAGTCTGGCAGTCTTCTTCAAAAGATAGACCATGGTAGACCATTTTCCACAGAGATTCCTTTTGTATTAAAAGTTCATTTTTCCCCATCAGTTTTCATATACTTCAAGGGCATGGGGCACATTCCTAGCTCTCGCAGCAACTTTGTTGGAAAATGACTGACAATGGACAGTTTGACAAATGCAAAGTGGTATAAACTAGATCCCGGTATAATAATACCGGGTGATAATAAGAACTTCCTATAAGTCATCTTAAAATGTTCTGATTAGGAATATCTGTATGGAAGATAGGAAGCTCCAGAAATCACTGCCCACCTCCTTTCTTAACTATAGATTTCATAGACACCCACGATACAGGAAAACTTTGGATCAAATTTTGAGAGACTCTAACACATTTCATTATTTATATCCTCAGGAAAATCAAAAGACATCTGTCTGCCTGCTTTCTGGGTGATGGTGGTTGTTGTTTTTGATAGGGGGCAAGATATCAAACCTGTTATTTCACTGGTATAGGAAATTCCAAGTGAGAAAATCACTCTAACAATGAAGATTAACACCTACTCTACAATTTCTTAGAGAGATACCAAAAGGTCAATCAGTATAGGTCATAGTTTGGATTTGAAATTAGTTCATCTTAACTCAGTTGCTCAGTTATTATTGTAGGTTCTTGCCAACAATGCCTTTTTGCCTAGAAGTAGGATAAAGATCATCATCAGGAACTTTTCTGATTGGAAAGGCAAGTAGGGTTGGTCATGTAATAAGAGTGTGGGCCAATAGATGGACAAGCCCTTAAGTGCTGGCAATTAAGGCAAGCACCAGAAAAGGGGAAGAGGCAGCTCCCTCTGAGGAAATGGGATATTCACTGATAGGTATTCATGTTCCTGTAAATCAAAAGATCAGAGAGGGTCAGTGCTGAGTTATGGGACCCTGCCGAGAAGGAGTACCCAGGCCCCTCAACCTTTGGTGCACAATAAGTTTTCTGCCATGTTGCAGAAATGCCCTTGTTGAGCAAGGAGCAATAATTTGTGATCATGGGAACGGGTATAAGCCGAGAGTCACAGCCAGTGGCTACGTAAACAGGGATAGCTAAACAGGGCCTCTTGCTTGTGAATGAGTTGCTGAATTGCTGGATTGGCTCTCCTCCCATTGGTAGATACCATGCATACGCAAAGCCCATGAGCTGCTTCCCTGAATGGTCATTGGGGATTGTCTACTGTTCACACTCTGATCATGCTTGCAAAAATGTCTATCAACAAAGCTGTATGGCATAATAAACTAGAGCTCTTTTCACACTCTATGAGTCTTCTGCGTCATTCATCTTGCCTCTGAGATCAAAGGGATCATATACTTTGAGCTCTTGAAAGACAGTTGCAACAGATCAGTACCAGAATTTCTAGGAAACCAGATGCAAAAGTTGAAATTCAGGGCAGTAAGCCATACCAAATCAAGAAGCAAGATGATAGTAATGACAACCACAACAGCATTTATCTAGCATTTTAAAACTTGTGAAAAACTTTGAAAATATTATTTTATTTGGTTGTCATAATAACCCTAGAAAGTAGATGCTATTATTATTCCCATTTTACAGATGAGGAAACTGGAACAAACAGAATAGCTTGACTTGCCCAGGGTCACATAGCCAATAAGTATCTGCAAATTTGAACTCAGGTCTTGACTCCATATTTTATCCACTGTGCCACTGAAGAGAATAGGAAATACTGCAGGACTGACTATATGATTCAATCTGTCTCTGTAAAATTTAATAGTTTTGGAAGTCACTAAACTCTCTGACCCCATCCTGTATTCAAATTCCCTCTTTCATATTGTCCCTTATGAGTTACTTTGGTCACATTCTTTTCTGACTTAGCTATAATAGTAAGGATATGGAATTGGATACAACACTCATAATCATGAAACAATGAAAGAATCAATCAACTAAACAATCACTTAATCAATAAGTATTTGTTAAGCACCTACTATGTATCAGACACTGTGCTAGATAACAGATATAGAAGCACAAAGAAGGAAGATATTTTAAGGAGACAACAAGTACATATCTAAGTATTCCTAGAATAAATAACTAGCTAAGTACAAAATAGTTTGGCACTAACAGGATAGATTGTGAAACTAGAAAGTTTGGTTGGAAAACAAATTGGGAAAAATTTTAAAAGCCAAACCAAGAAGTTTTTTTTTTCTTTTTTCATCCTGAAAACCACAGAAGTTTGGTGAGTCAAACAGTGACATGATCAGATTTGCACTTAACAAAAATTACTTTAGCCACACATTATAAAATGGACTGGAATGGCAAGACACTTGAGTCAAGAAGACCAATAGGAGCTTAAGGAGCTTGTTGCTATTAATCTAGGTGGAAAATGACAAGAGCTAGAATGGATGATTCCAGTATGTGTAAAGACAAAAGGAGAAATGCCAGAGATTTGTGGAAGTAAAAATAGTAAGCTCTGACCATTTATTGGAGATATGGGGTGAAGAGTAAGGAGGAGGGGAATGATACCTTTCAAAATTCAAGGGGGCCTGGTAATGCCTTTGACAGAAATGGTCAAGTTTAATAGAGACATATACTGAGGTCTCTTTATGGATATATTGAATTTGGGATGTCTCCGGAACCTCTAATCTTAAATGTACAATTAGCCACAGATGAGAATTGTATGGGATGAGAAAGCATGTGGGGTTTAGACCTTAGAGTAAACACACTGATGAGATCACTAATTCAGTTAAGTTCCCTAAAAAAAGAAAATATAGTTGGCAGGATCCCAAAACTAAATGATTCGATTAAAATGTAATCTTCTGTGTCTAGTTTCCTTCAAAGCTCAGCTTAAGTACTACCTCCCAGAGGCAGTGATCTCCTTTTGTTGCTAGAGCCTCCCCCACCCTATTCTAACTCCCATCAGATTACTTTGTATCCAGTTTATTTTCTTTGTATATACATTTCTCTGTGTGTGTGTGTGTGTGTGTGTGTGTGTGTGTGTGTGTGTGTGAATACATGTTGTCTTCCCTAATAAAAGCTTCTTGAGGAAGGGGCTAATTCATATTTTGTCTTTATATCCTAAGCATTCAGTCCCAGAGCCTGACACATAGGCAGTGCTTAATAAATGCTTGTTTACCAATTGTTTGACATCTAGGCTTAAAGATCTTTGACGAACCATAGCCCTATCCTGGGAAAACAATACACTCTACAATCGCTCTTAAATTAATTAATGAACATTAATCAAGTGCTTACTATGTGCCAGGTACTATGTTAAGCCATGGGGATAGAAAGACAAAAGACAGTCCCTGACCTCAAAGAGCTCAAATCCCAAAAGGGAGACAACATGCAAAGTGTCCTGTATGAGCAATATACAAAAAGGATAAATTTGAGGGTTGTCTAAGAAGGAAGAAAGTAAAATTAAGGAGGACTGAGGAAGGCATCTTGAAAAAGGAAGGATTATAGCTGAACCTGAAAGAAGCCAGGAGGTCATGATGAAGAGGAAGAGAATCGCAGACATGAGATAATCACAACCAGTGAAAATGCTCAGAGAGGGGAGAAAACGTTTTGTGCTCAAAGAACAGCAAGGAAGTTTCTGTCATAAAATCGAAGAGGACATGGAGGGGAGTGTGAGATGGTAAGACTAGAAATGTAGGAAAGAGCCAGGTTTTGAAAAGCTGGACATAAGCTTAGAGTTCCTTCATAACCCCTCTTGACCTTCTTATCTCCCTCTTCCTTGAAAGAAAGTATATAAAACATTATCCTCCATTATCCTTGAAGATCTGTTACCCTTCTTGCTTCTGGGGCTCCCAGGTATCTTTTCTCAATGATGAAAGGGGCATCATGTGAGTAGTGAATTTTGCTTTTGAATCCATTGGACTAGGTCTGAGTCCAGGGGCTCAACAAGAATTCATCTGTCTACAGTTTGAAAGAAATTTAAGCTGAATGTTCACTTACTAGCTGTGTTAACCTGCATAAGTCACTTCATCCTGTTTGCCTTGGTTTCCTCATCTATAAAATTAGTTGGAGAAGAAAATGGCAAACCATTCCAGTATCGTTGCCAAGAAAACCCCAAACAGAATCCCAAAGACAGGACAGAAAAATAATAGCAACAGCAGCAAGAGTTAAAGAGAGAAAGGAGCAGGATAAGTTATCTATCTGGTGAGTTATAGCGGAAAGATAAGAGAACAAGAATCAGGACACTTGAGTTTTAGTCCTTGCTCTGACACTATCTATCTTGCTGTGTAACCTTGCTCAATCCCCTTGTCTAGACCTCAGTGTATGATAAAAATGAAAATTGGATAAGATGACATCTAAAATTCTTCCCAACCCTAAGATCAGCAACAAAGGACTGAAATTGTTTGAAGAAAAAAAAAAAAAACATAATCTTTAACTCTGAATTTCTTAAAATTATTGGTGTTCTTGGTGTACATAGAAACCCTTAGGAAAGGGTTGGAACATATGATAGAATTTCCGTAACTGGAAAGATTTTATCAGTTTGACAGGGTAAAAAAAAAAAAAAAAAAAAGAAAAGAAAAAAAAAAAAAGTTGTTTGCAAAGCTGGCAGTAGATAATGATAACTTAGAGCCATCATTCAAGAAAATACTAGTTCTTATTTTCTATACCTTGAAAAGAAGGAAAATGTTTTTTTTCCCACAAAGCAGCACCATTGAGGGATATGTTTAGAGAGATATGGGGTGTGCTGAATAAATAAGGTAGCACTTTAGCTGTGTGACCTTGGAGATGACACTCAGGCATCCATTTCCTTATCTGCAAAATAGGCTAAAATTGTGAATCATTATACAAATATAAAGTACTGCTTTTAACAAAGTACTTATTCTGAATGTGATACAGTGGGAAGGGGACTAACCTGGGAAAAACAAGAAAATCTAACTAAAGTCCCAACTTGGACAATAATCAACCATGTGAGCATGTAACTGATCTCTTCACTCCCTAAGACTCAAGGTAACAGAAGGATTGATGATCTCCAATGGGAAAGGTCATAGGTAGTTAAGTATTACAATGGATAGACTGCAAGACCTAGAGTGAGGAGGGCTCATCTTCATGAATTCAATTGTGGCCTTAGACACTGCCAGTTGAATGATCAGGAAGTCACTTCACTCTGGTTACCTCAGTTTCCTCATCTGTAAATTGAACTGAAGAAATGACCTTGCTAATATCTTTGCCAAGAAAACCCCAAATGGAATCAAAAAGAGTTGGACACAACTGAAAAATGACTCAAAAACTGTGAATCTCCACTCTAAGATGGTGAACAAGTCCAGAACAACAAAGAAAACCACTTGTGCTAATATTTAGCTGATATGGCAACAGCATGCTATCAAGGTGTCTAGCTTATGTTAATAAGTGTCTGCACTGTAGTAGCTATTTCTTTGGCTTTTACTGATTTGATTTTTATAGTTTGCAATGGCTTTGCCCCAAGACTGCTATTCCGTCCATATGATGACAAAGTCGATTTCTACAGTCTGGTGTGTTTCCATAATGGACACACATGCTTGCCTCTCTGAGTACTAGATGCTATCTGTGTTTATAGGGGCTATAAACTACTAGTTCCTTCTGTTCTTGAATGGCTGCTGGGCTTGGAAGTTCAAGATAAGAGATGGTCTCCTAAGATTCCCGGTCCATAGAATTACAGCATTCTCTGACTTCTGTGATGCTGAAATGTGTGGTAACATAAAAGACATTTAATAGCTTTTATTTATGGTTGGGGAGGATTGGAAAGGAGAGTAAAGAGGGAGCAAAGATGGCACCCAAAGTGCTTCTACTGGCCAAAACCACTCATTTCCTCAGGGACCCTGGATTCTGCTTACCCCAGCAGAGACCAGCCCCTCTCTCTGTAGGGCTCACTCTACAGACCTAAAATTTGGCCTTTTCTCCCCATGGAATATTCATTCTTCTATTTTTGTTTTTTCAATCTCCTTGCCTTTTAACATTTTCTCTAAATGTCAAATTTCTTGATGGATTACTATTGTTCTAAATTTTAAAAAAAGACAAGAGCACATCAGCAGAATCTGAAATATACAGTAATGTCAATGAAGGACTCCTTTTTTGGGGGGAGGAGTGAACTTTATTCAGCTTTATTCAGGTGCCTCTGTCGTCTGTCTGCCCTCTGAGGGAAAGTGCTGCCAAAGTATACATTCAATAAGCTTGTCTTTCATATAGGGACTCCCGCCTATTGAAGTCTGAATTCAGGCAAGCCCCTATCACTTTGACCCTCTTAGCTGGATTACGGCTCCCCAGGGAGACCTGGATTCAGGAATGGGAGGGAGGGCCTGGCTGTTGTGACTCATGGGCATTGCAGAAACCCTAGAGAGCTGGGGGGAGAAGGAAGGATTGTATTGCACTGGACTCCTGGCCAGGCAAAGCTGGGCTCAGGCTTCATTCTTAATAGGCAGCAGAGTGCCTGGCTGAATATTGCAAGGGAAGTGCCATAGGAGAAAGACATCAATTTGCCAGCTTCGTTATTTGCACTCAGTTCAAAGCTATGAATAATCGTTTCAATTTTCTTAGACTGCTGATAAGATTCTAGTGGAAACCACAAGCTTTGTGCTGGGGGCCCCAGGCCAGAGCTCCCCCACACTTATCTCCAGCCATCAGCAGGCTGTCTTTCTCCTTTCCCTCTGACCCCAGCCTTTCCAGAAGGGTCAAGCATTCAATTTCAGGCCCCTTTGTGCTGAAATGCTTTTTCTACACAGATGAGATCAGCTGATTGCCTTTCCTTTCAGGGTCTGCTTAACGGTCCCTTCTGAAATCAGCTTTGAACTTCTTTATGAAGAAGTTTACAGGGCTCAGGGCTCCTGTGGGCCATTTAGAGACCATTTATTTGGCTTATTATAACTTGACCTGGAATCAGGAACCCAATAATTTCTTTATCTTTTGGAAAGTTACTTTTATCAATTTGCCAATTCAATTGCACCAGCATTTGTTAAGGCTTTGCTATATACCAGTTACTGTCATCGGTGTTGAGAATACAAAGACAAAATAATAAAGCTTGAGTTCTCATGGCGCTTACATTTGAATAATGTACTGTGTGTGTGAGATATATACTATGTAAACAGACAAGTACCTTTTAAAAATAAACAAAACCATAGAAGGGATGGAAAAAATTAAAAATCAAAGGAATGACAAAAAAATCATGCAGGGGAGAGATCACTTCAGCTAAGGGAGTTCAAATCTGAGCTAAGCCTAAGGAAATCTATAAAACAGAGTAAGGGGAAGAGCATTTTAAGTGGACTATACAGCATTTACATGGAAACGGATCAAGAATGAAGCAGGGGACAGTTAGATGGAGCAGTGGATAGAGCACCAGCCCTGAATTCAGGAGGTCCTGAGTTCAAATCTGGTCTCAGACACTTAACACTTCCTAGCTGTGTGACCCTGGGCAAGTCACTTAACCCTAATTGCTTCAGAAAAAAAAAAAAAAAAAGGAATGAAGCAAAGAATAAGAATTAGGTCTGTTTGGATGTATGACTGTGTAAAGGAAAGGAATATGGAATCAGGTTAGAAAGAAAATCTATCTTGTATAAATATCTCTGATAAAGGCTTTATTTCTCAAATTTGTAAATTCATAATTCACAAAAGTATAAATCAAATTTATAACAATACATATATTGGATTTAACTTATATTTTTAACATATTTAACATGTATTGGAATACCTGCCATCTAGGGGAGGGAGTGGAGGAAAGGAGGAGAAAATTTGGAATTGAAGGTTTTTCAAGGGTCAATGTTGAAAAATTTACTCATGTGTATGTTCTGTAAATAGAAAGCTTTAATAAAATAAAAAAATATATATAAAAATTTTTTAAAAGAAAGAAAAGTTGTCCTATTACAGGGAATAAGTGTAGTGCATTTTTGAGAATCAAATGAGATAATAATTATAAAGCGCTTAGCCCAATGCTTCAACATAAATTTTTTGTTCTCTCCCCCTCCCCCATTTTCAAATACAAGTTACCAATAATTGGAAAGATTATGATTTCATAATCCATGAAATCTATGATTTCATTTCCAAATGGAGAAATTCCATACACCATTGTAGGTAACCATTTTCTTTGTATCTTTACAATTTAGATCTCATACCCTTGAGCACAGATAAAATAGGCAATTTTCCCAAGTCTCTCCGGCTTTGAGGTCATTTCTCCACCACCTACTCTAGATTGCCTCTCTAATCTGAGTACAAAAACACAAACTTTAACTGCTCCCAAGTACTGGGACTCCAATTTCCTTCCATATACATAGTGGCTACCTTTCAGTGCCTGAGTAATCAGAAAACTTTCCTGGTCTGTACTTGATCTGGAATTCTAGACCCGGAGGCAGGAAAACCTGAGTTTGTTTCTAGCCTTAGGTATCTTACTAGTTGTGTGACCTTGGACAAGTCACTTAAACACTAAACTTGCCTCAGTTTCCTTAACTCTAAAATGGGGATGATAATAATTGTACCTGGTTGTTTTTTTTTTTCTTTTTTGAAATTGAAATAAAATATAATATAAACCATTTTGCATATCTTTAAGTGTAAATAAGTGCTATGTATTATTTTTAATATTCACTGCCTTACTGTACTTAGTCCTTGAAGGAAGAAACACTGTAACTGAGTGATTTCTGGTTTGTTTGCTGTTACCACCCTCACCCTGACTGTATAGACATCTCCCTTTCTAAGTCAAATTGTTATTCTCAATCCAAATCTTACCTTTCCCTACTCAGTTTGTAAAGTATACCTGTTTACCCAAGAACATTTTGTATTTACTTATCTTGCTATCTAAATAATAAAAGACAACAGAGTAAGGTGGGACAAGTCAAAGCAGAGTTCTGATGTGAAATCTCTGGGCAGGTTTCCAGCTTCAGGCTTGAATTGTTTTCTAAGTCAGAAAATCATCTGAAAGTAAGCTTTTGTACTACCTCAAAATTAGGGTTCTTAATGTTCAATCCATTGGGTTGGGTCTCTTTCTTTTCCTTTTTTTCTCTGTCTTTCTTTCTCACAAACACAAATACATTTCACTTAAGCCCTATTTCAATGTATTACTAGATTCTTAAATACTCTGCCAGGAGAGCCCAGACATACTGAAGAGAGCAGGACATACTGAGCTAAAAAGATTCAGAGAATAGACTCAGAGAGGTCTTCTGTGTCTCTGTCTTGATTCCTCATTAGATGATGAATTTTCTGGTCATATCAGAAGTACATAAAAACATCTTCAAAGATTTGGTAGTGTTCTAATTCTCATTGGTAGAGAGAATACCCACACAGATGAAATCATGGAACCTTGAATTATTGGAGTATACAGACACTCTCCAAATTATCAATATTCAACTATTTCTGTATATACAAAAGGCCAATTACACACAGACTCAACTTTTCTGTGTTCCCTCTATGCTCTAGAGGAAACAACTAAATTGTCCAAATGATTTCCCTAATGGTTATAGAAAGCCCCCTAATGGTTATGGAAGATCAAAAACGCCTCAAGTCTCTTCTGTATAGGGTCCCTTCTCTCTCCTTTGGGATGACAATGTACAGGCCATGCTATTCTGCCCCCGTTCTCTCTTCCATTTTTCACATTAAGTTAACTTTATTCTCTTCTTAAGTCCCATTTAAAATAACCACCAAAATTTCCATTTACTTTCTCATCATCTTCTAATCAAGCTAACCTTTATACAAAGTTGTGAAGAATATACTTTGTAAATATACTATAAAATCTGAATTATTATTTTCATCAGCATTCAAGACAACAAATCATTAATTTCTATTTAATTTAACTCTTCTCCTGTTTTGTTTAACTATAGCTCCTACTTTCTAATCAGTTAGTTCATTAACAAACATTTATTAAGCATCTACTCTGTTCCAGGTACTTTGATAAGCACTGGAGATACAAAAAGAGGCCAAAAAACTGCCTGCCTTCAAGGATCTCACAATCTAATGGGTGAGACAACAAACAATTATGTATAGACAACAAACAATTATGTATAAACAACTTATATGCAGGAAGAATAAGAAATTAAGGGAATGAAGTCATTACTTGAATTAAGAAGGGCTGGGAAAGGCTTTTCATAAACTATAGTGTTTTAGATGATATTTAAAGAAAGCCAGAGAAGCAGATAGATAGAAATGAAGAAAGAAAGCATGGTAGGCATGGTAGACAGCAGGAGAAATTGCTTGGAGCCAAGAGATGAAGCATCCTCTTCCTGGAACAGACAGGAGGCTGGGTCCCTAGAGCAAAAAGTATATGGTAGAGAATGAGATATAATCGGAGTAAAAAAGTAGGAGGGGGCTTTGAATGCCAAGCAAAGAATTTTGTATCTGATCCTGTTGGCTAAATAGAATATGCAAATTGATCTACCAATTAATAATCTATATTATGATTAAATAATAACTGGGGAATTTTTTTGGACATAACCAATGAAATAATTTCTTTTTCATGACAATGTAAAAATATTACAAGAAAACATTTTTCTTCTTCCTTTTTTAAATAGGAAAGAGAAACTGAAAGGGATTAAAAAGAAAATTAATAAAAATAATTACATAAATAAATAAATTACATTTTCTTGAGGAATCTTTGGGATAATTTTTTGATTTTCAAAAGAGGAAAGTTTCCTCATTTCTGTTCTATCTCATATACAAATAAATAACATCACAGAGAGGCTTCTCAAAAATCAATGTATTTTAAAAAGGTCATTCACCTTCCTTTATGGTTAAAATTATAGATTCATAGGCCTGGAAGAAATCTCAAAAGATGGTCTAGGCTATTTTTTTTATCCTCAGGAAAAACCACATCTAAATCAACCTAAGTAACATGTGTCTGCTCTTTGCTTAAATTTCTCCCTTGACATTTCAGTGCCTTAGAACCTTCAACATCAGAAAATTCTTCTTTGCATATGTTCCAAGTCTTTCATGAAGTAACATAAGTCCATTTTCTTCTGGCCATTTTCCTCGGGTATGGAAAACAGTTTATCAGCCTCTTATACACAATAACAATTCATGTATTTAAGGCCAGGTAAATCTCCCTTAAAACACCTCTTCTTTGTTAATATTTTGGTTTCCCTGGGTGCTTTTTTCCAAAGCCTTTTAGTTATTAGAATGTATATACATTCAACCATGACAAATAACATTTTTTCTTTGGGAACAAAGAGTAAAAAGATTCCATGTTTCCCAGAGTGGAGCTAAGTGCTTTCTGGGAAATGGTGGGATAGAGCTGGGATTCTCAAATTCATAGAACAAAGGTTCTATGGAACTAAATATATATTTTATCTAGTTGTCAGTTGCCAGATCTTATCTTTTCTCCATTGACATCTCTTAAATATATCCTCTTTCTTCTACCCATATGGTCATCACTCTCCTACAGGTTCTTATTACTTCTCACATGGATTATTGCAGCATGCATGTGCCTTTATAAGTACATTTTTTCTCTCTCAATAGAATGTAAGTTCCCTGAAGGCAATAATTTTCATTTTTTTTAAAATTTGGTTCCCTCAATGTCTTCAATAGTGCTTATTCAATATAAACAATATTAAGTTCTCAATACATGTTGATTGAATACTTAAAAGATGGCTCCAGGTTGCAGAAATTTTACAGGAATATAACAGAAAATCTATTTTATAGAATCTTATCAAATGCACATATGTTTTTATATTTGCATGATTTCATATTTAATATTTTAGAAGAAAAATATTGTAATCTCAAAAGGTTTTCACAAAATTATTTCTATCATTTAGAACTCCAGGGTTTTGCAGAATCCAGACTGGAAAATGACATTCTAGGAAGATCTGATACTAGAAGGCAAAAAGTAAATAAGTGAATAGGAGTGCAAGATGATTCTTCTTCTTCTTCTTTTTTTTTTTTTTTTAACTTTTTTCCTCTATAGTATTTTCTTTTCCCAAATACATGTAAAGACAGGTTTTTAACATTCATTTTTCCAAGATCTTGTGTTCCAAATGTTTCTCCTTTTCTCCCTTCCTTTTTCCCTTCTCCAAGGCAGCAAGCAATCTGTTATAGGTTAAATATGTGTAATCTTTTTAAACATATTTCTATATTTGTCACGTTGTACAAGAAAAATCAGACCAAAAGGGGAAAAAATCACAAGAAACAAGAAAACAAACAAATAGATGAAAATACTATACTTCAATCTACGTTCAGTCTCCATAGTTCTCTCTCTGGATATAGATGTCATTTTCCATCACAAGTCTATTAGAATGGCCTTGAATTACCACATTATTGAGAAAACCCAAGTCCATCACAGTTGAACATCACATAATCTACTCACTTCACTCAGCATAAGTTCATGTAAGTCTTTTCAGACTTCTCTGAAATCAACCTGCTCATCATTTCTTATAGAAAATTAATATTTCATTATTCACATGCCACAACTTATTCATCCATTCCCCAACTGATGAGCATCCACTCAGTTTCCAGTTCCTTGCCATTACAAAAAGAGCTGCTACAAACAATGTTTGCACATGTGGGTCCTTTTTCCTGTTTTATGATCTCTTTGGGATACAGACCCAGTAATGAGATTTCTGGATCAAAGGGTATGCACAGTTTTATAGTCCTTTAGGCATAGTTCCAAATTACTCTCCAGAACAGTTGTATCATTTCACACCTTCACCAAGTGATTCTTCTAAAGGAAACACAGAGCAGGGACTAGTCATTATGCACAGGAATGGGTCATGACTCTGACTTGAGTTCTGGTTAAAGCTATTGCAGGAAGGACTTGAGGGATAAAGTTTAAGAAGAAGGTCTAACAAAAGGACATGATAAAAGTTGTTAAATGAGCCCAGCAAACCTTGATAGAACAATGAATATTCATATAGATATTATTATTACTGGACAGGATGTGATAGGTGACTGGAATATGACTCCATTCTTAATCCCTGTGACCCTTCAGACCAAAACCCCTATGAGATACCTTTGGCCTGTTTGTATTGGATTCCATATTAGAATATAAGCTTCTGGGTTGAAGAAACTAGCTCACATTTTTGTATCCCTAGTACCTAGTACAATACTTGGCATATAGTAGGTGTTTAATAAATGCTTGCTTGCTTTTTTCCTTCCTTCCTTCATACTGAACTGAACCAGACTTAAAACAAAGGATCTTAGTTCTGTTTAAGGTGGAATGAAGCAATGAAACTGCAAGCCAAACAATCTCTAAATTAATGTTCCCAAGCTTCTATACTTAGGGAGTATTAATTCTTTTGTCGGGAATATTCAATTAAAAACCCAGAGTCCAACTCTGCTCCTTAAGTCCAAGAAAGGACACAGTGACTAAATAAAAGTGGACAATAGGAAGTTTGACCATTTGTTTGTAAAGGGACCTCAGACTTTCCCCGGGAAAAGACCGAGTGCTTTGCCAGGAACAACATAAGTGACCCTACAAGAGGGTAACCTCTTGTATTTAGACAAAACACAGGAAGCTGCCTTCAAAGGCACAGGGAAGCTACAAAGCAGGTCTGAGGGTCTCGAAGTGGGCAAAGTCAAAGAACCAAAACAGCAGAGAAAGAAAACACATGAACTTTTAACCCGGCACGGGTGACAACCTTTGAAGAGGGACCGGTCCCAGAGGAAACATTCTCAGTTTCCTTCTACTATACAAACACACCTGCCTTGGACACTTGAGGAAGCTCCTGAATTTTGGTCCCATCCACAGAACTCAGAGCTTACTTCCTGGCATGTCTGGAAATCTTTGTTCGGGCCTCCAAAAAACTTCAGACTTGCTGAGTTTTCATTGCTGAATGTGGCCTGGAGTCTGGGAGTGCCTCTAGGGGCTAAGCAAATGAAGGGACATGAAAAGAAAGTAAGATAACATTCAGAAATGTCTCTCACACAGCATGTAATGGAAAATAATCACGCGGAAAATAAATGGCAACATGTCCTTCGGGGACTGTATGCTGCTACCCGGTGACTGGCTTTCTATTCTTCTGGAAGGAATTATGCGGTGATGACTGTCCCTGTGCAGGCACTTGGCTCAAGTTTCCTCTACAATATCCTGACTTTGGACACATGTGTCTCTGCAAGATATATGTCCATTGGATTGGGAGAGCACAATAGCTGCTTGGTGGCTTGTTGGAAGATTGAATGCATAAAGCAAGGCAGCAGTTTTTATTTTTAAAACTCAGTTTCTTTCAGACTGGAAAATGAAAGAAATATTACAGCTGGCTAACCAGAGGCTTACACAGTCACTTTCCTCCTGAAAGTTTGAAGACTTCTTGAGAAATAGGATAATTCCCATAGTCAAATCACACTAAGACTTTGCATTTATTCTATATTGTATAATAATAATAACAATAACAATAATAATCTTATTGCCTACTTGGGGGAAAATATTTTCTATTTGCTTCATAATGTTTGAGAAGGAGTGAGGAAGAAGCAATGGACTTGGTGGAAACAGGGGATACTCTTCTTTCTCTTGCTTCCTCTTAGATTAACAATAATGAACCCTTTTGTAGTGCTTTATAATTTACAAAATTATTTTTAAGTAGGATCTTATTTCAGCTTCACAGTAATCCTGTGAGATATCTTGTATTAGTCCTATTTTTCAGGTAAAGAAAGAGAGATACAGATAGTGATATGACTTTTGTGTGATCTCAGAGACAGGATTTGAACTTGTATTATATCCAGTGTACAATTTGGCTTCTCATAATGCCCTTGATGTAAGTCACAGTGTCCAAGGATGAGCTCCTACCCCCACATTCACACACATACACTGAGTAGGGCAGGGCAGCGTGTGAAGCTGAAGTACTCAGTGTCACTATCATTGCTCTACTGGCAACAGGTTTGGAAGCAACATAATAGTGATCTCAGATGGTCTAAGAAGTGGATTACTAATACCTGGAGAGGTTCTTACCTGTCCCCACCCATGAGCCTCCACTTCTGGATATGTAGAAGGTATTGTACTCTAACATGGAGATTTCCTAGAAAGCAAAATATGAAGCTGCCTAAACTTTAAGTGGAAGAGTGTAAGTCTGAAAATTGTGACCTGCATCCAGTTCATCGCTAAGATTCATTACTCATTCTTATCTAAATATGGTCAGGGCAATACATCACCAAGGTGAGAGTTTCACTTATTGGTGAACTTTCAGTTTTCAGTTTTGTCCAACTCTTTGTAACTTCATTTGACTTTTTCTTGGCAAAGATACTGGAGTACTTTGTGATTTTATTCTTGAGTTCACTTTACAGATGAGGAAACTGAGGCAAACAGGGTAAAATGATTTACCCAGAGTCACATAGCTAGTAAGTGTCTGAAGCGGGATTTTCACTCAGAAAGATTCTCCTGACTTCAAGACTAGTTCTCTATCCATGTATGACTTATTGATGAATTTAATCATCTACAAAGTGAGAATTCCTGGAGTCTGTATGAGAGGCTTTGATATAGTGAGTAAAATCAGGCTGAATGAAGTGCCCAGAACAAGAGAGAAGGGATAGTCCCTCTGTTCTCTGCCCTGGTCTCTCCACATCTAGAGTATGGTGGTCATTTCCAGGAGTCACATTTCACAAAGCGCACTGATAACTTGTAGTACATCCAAAGAAAGAATATCATATAATGATGAGGGAATTGGAGATGGGAGCAATAACCACGGGAGAATAGATAAAAGGCCTGGGGACATTTAGTCTGGAGAAGAAAGGACTCTGGAGAGATATGTCAGCTGTCAAGTAATTGGAGGGTTGTCACATGGAAAGAGTAGTTTTACTTAGTTTGGCTCCAGAGCATGGAACAAGCATCCATTTGTACAGGTGACTGAGAGATAATTTTTGGCTTGACTTAAGGAAAAACTTCCTAACATTTAAAACTGTCAAAAAATGGCAGCATGCAGTGGAAGACTTCTTCAGATACAGGCTACTTTGGGGAATATGAGGTTTAACTAAATAACCTCTGAAATCTTTTCCAAACTTTAATTTTCCTTGAAATATTTATTTAAATATAAATGAGCTATTCCAAGAAAAGGCTCCCATCATTCTGCCTTTTGGATAAAATAAGTAGCATATTCAAGTGGAAAACACTCTGGACTTGGAGTTAGGAAGGTGTGAATCCTAATTCTGCCTCTAACTCTTACTAGGGTCAGTCAGGTGACACAATGGATAGAGTTTTGGACCTAGAGTTAGAGAAGATCAGACTATAACTAGCTGTGTGATTCTGGGCATTTAACTCATTTAACTCTATTTGTCTCAGTTTCCTCACTGTCAAATGAACTGGGGAAGAAAATGGTAATATCACTCCAGAGTCTTTGCCAAGAAAATCCCAAATGGGGTCATGAAGAGTAAGGTGTGACTGGAAATAACAAGAAGTCCCAGTTGATTTGTTGGCAAAGTAGCCATAGAAACAGTTGATTTAAAAAAACAAACTTAATTAAAGAAGTTTCAGACCTCCAACCTCAGCTGTGGCACTGGAACAACAGAAAGTCTACATCTGAAATGTAAATCTAGGCCCAGAATAGGAGAATTAAAAGTGTGAGTATTCACTGAATTTGGTTTGATGCCTTTGCTTTGTGCTGGAACTAACTAGCATTATGAAAACAAAATATCAAGGGCCCCCAAACTAAAGGCTCCATTCTGTGGAACTATTGGCATACTATCAATAGTTCATCGGTATATCTCAATAGTTTATTTTTCCACATAATATCAGTAGTTTATTTCAGTATTCAATCTACCATATCACATAACAATCTAAAACAAATGGACTTTCCCATTTAAGTCAGCAATCTGTTATTAAGCACGCACTATGTGCCCGGCATTGGGCTAAATGCTAAGGAATAAGTTTGATTAAGCTTTTAATGGGCAATCTGGAAGATCAGAGATCTAGGTTTAAAAGAAACTACAGTCACAACTTCTCATTTTACAGATGAGAAAGCTATAGACTAGAGGAAATGGCATGACTTACTTGGGATCACCCAAGCAGAGGGGTCAGGATTGGAACTCAGACCATCCAACTCAAGAACCAGCCCTTTTCCCATTATAGCATGCTTTCTCAGATTCAGTTCAACGAATTTTTATTTTATGTCTGTTATGTGCAAAACCTTGTGCTAAACACGTCTGATATTCCACCAAGCAGGGCTTTACTTGGAAGGAAAATGGCACAGGAGTCATTGCTTCTAAGACTATTCTAGGCATCACATCAATTTCTTTTGTTCTATTTTTTATGTGTTCTATTATTTCCTGTGACTCCTAGAACTCCTAGAGACTTTTTTATGACTTCTCCACTCCCAAACACCTTTTTTTTTTAAATTTCCTGTCACAGTATGTTGTATTTGAGAAATAGCTGCTTAAATAGTTTCCTCAACTGTCTCTATCTCTATATTGCTCTATCTCTTTCTGTCTCCTTGCCTTTCTGTGTCTCTGTGTCTCTGTCCTGTATCTGTCTCTTGTTCTCTCTGTATGGGGTCTCTTTATCTCTCTGTCTCTATCTCCTCCCCCCCCCCCAATTTTCTCTCAGTTTCAAGAAATACATTATTACATGCAGCCCTAAGAACATTTTTCTTTGTAGCTCTGGCTTAGGGCTTGAGTGATGGAGAGAAAAACAAAGCTGTTGTCACAGAACACGATCTGGCAATGAAAGCACATGTCCAAAGAGATTGAACACAAAAGCAGGGAAGAAAAAAAAAAGGGGGAAGGCACTTTCATCAGTCTCCATCACTCCCTGGGGCAAGCTAGAGAGATAAGGCACCTCAGTTCCAAGTATGGTAAGCTTCACCCTCACTCCCTTCCTTTCTGCAAGGTTCTGGTGTGAGGATCATTTATATGCTGAGGGAAGGTGGAGCATAGGTAAAGTAACTACTTTTATCCTTCTAGAAAATTTATGGCTAAACACTGGAAATTACTCTGGGAAGTAGCTCTATAAATTTACTGGTTACACCCACTTCCTCTTGTCTTGAAACTGAAGATAAATCCAACTTGGTAGAAGGTTAAAAAAGAAAATCAAGGATGTAATTTGATACCAAATTCTTATCTTATTGGCAACTCCCCGGTCTTATGTGAGCAACTTAATTGTTCAACATGGTTGACTGATTGTTGACTGGAAAAACACAGTTCCCTTTCAGCAAAGCTCAAAACCTGCTGCAAGAACCTACAGAGTCCTCTTGTGACATAAGCCAGCAGTCTGGCAGGGAAGAAGAGTCACCCTTCTTATGACCTCTCTGTGGAAATGTGCAGGAGCTTGGGAATGTAGAAGTCATTGTACTCCAACTGGGAACTTCATGGAAAGCAATATGTGCCTATGTTGTGCATTTGTCTTTTAAATGACCCTATGACTTGTCACTAAGCTGTCATTCTAAGTCTTAGAAATGTTGAATGGGAGATTGTAGGGTCTGAAAATTGTGACCTGTATGCAGTTCATCACTGAGACACTAATTTAGTAAGATTTTTTATCTTGCTAAGATTATTTAAGGGTAACACCTGAATTCCCCAAGTAATCCCCCAATTCCCATCCCTTGCCCACATATGGCCTCCTAGAAGCTAGCCAGGATTCAAGGAATGTCCTAGAGAGGCACCCATTGAAAATTATAGTTCATGAGTCCACTAATGTGTTTTCACTAAGTCAACCAGAAAGGACATATTATTTCAATCCAAAACCCATTTAATCAAACAGTTTAGCAAATTAAGTGAAAAGACACTTCATATCCACAAGGATATATTCTCTAACAGGTTTTCCTATCTTTGGTTATGGGAATGAACATACATAATAATCCCATATAGCTCAGGAGCATGAATAAAGAGTGCAACAATAGGGATGCATGTGGCCAAGGCAATACATATCCAAAACACTTGACCTTGATGACTCTACCAATGTTCCCTGGTGATCTCATCACGCTGATTTCTGGCAAGAATCTTTGTTGTTGCTAAGTTTGCTGGTCTTTAGCTCTAATGTTCCTAGCAGAACTTCTCTCTGGAATCATCTATGGTCTTCACCTTTTGGGGTGTCTTCTTTCTGCTTCTCTTGCTGGGATATAACTATTGCTAAGCCATTTCCTTGCAAGAAAGAATTAAGAAGTTCTAGTCAAGAAACTCCATACCATCACTTTCATAAGAATAGTTAACATTTCCATAGCCCTTTTAAATCTGTAAAGCACTGTAAGTATGTTATCTCATTTGATCTTCACAACAACCCTATGATGTAGATGCTTTTGTAATCCCCATTTTATAAATGACAAAGCTGACTCTGATATCAGCACTTTGACAGCCACCCTCAGGTAGCCAGCAGCCAGGTAGAATTAAGTCTATTCTTTTTATTAATTCTTCTTTTGCTACAGGTGCACAGTCCCTGGCCCCAAGCAGACATCTGACTTAGAGTTAGGAAATTCCTTTTGATTCTTGTCAAATCCAGGATTATTAGACTGTATCTCCTCCAACTATTTCAGGGACTTGATCCAAAAAAAAAAAAAAAATACAAAAACCAAAAACAAGAACAAAAAACCTTCAAAGAAATGAATAGTATGGGTAAGATGAAGCTCCCCTTATCCTCCATAATGTTTCTGGTTAATATATGAAGGCAAACCCTGGGTAAGAAATCTGTGCCCTTTGTTTGAAATCTCTACTTTTATTATGAGTAGTTGCCAACAACCTAATCACTTGTCTTTGCTTACCATTCCTGCAACAGCAGCCCTCTCTGGTTTCCTGACATAAACCTATATTAAGCTTGGGATTAAGTCAGTCTATCCAGAATATAATGATAATATGGCAATTACCTAAAGTCTATGAAATTACTTGCTGCTGCTGTTGTTGCCATTGCTAATTGTTGCTATCATTATTTTAATGGCGGAGAAATTTTGAATGCTATGGATAAGTTCATTTACCTTGGCAATATACTTTCAAAGGATGTATACATAGATGATAAAGTTAACATATGCATTGCCAGAGCTAACTCAGCATTTGGGAAGCTCCAAAAGAAAGTGTGGGAGAGAGAGGTATTAGGCTTACTACCAAGCCTGTGATGTCTGGACAGTCTTCCAAACCCATGCTAGAAAATTCAACCACTTCCATTTGAACTGTGTTCAAAAGCTTCTGAAGTTCACCTGGCAAGATAAAGTAATAGACACTGAAGTCCTTTCTGCAAACATTCATACTCTACTGCAAAGAATGTAGTTCCAATGGGCTGACCACATTGATCAAATGTCAAATGGATGCTTTCTTCAAAGACTATTTTATAGAGCACTTACACAAGGGAAGAGCTTACATGGAGATCAGAAAAAGCAATATATAGATTTTCTCCAGGTCTCACTGAAGAACTTTGGTGTCAGTTGTGAGACATGGGAGACACTGGCACAGGACCACTCAGTATGGAGAGCTTACAAGTTGTAATATTTGATTTAGATGGAATACTATTGTACTATAAGAAATGATGAAAAGGATGGTTTCAGAAAAACCTAGGAAAATTTAACATGAACTGAAGCAAAGGGAAGTGAGCAGAACCAGAAAAACATTGTGTACAGTAATGGCAATATTGTAGCAATGATCATTTGTGAAATAACTTAGCTACTCCAAAAAGACAATGATCCAAGATAATTCAAAAGCAGTCATAATGAAAATGCTGTTCACCTCCAGAGAGTGAGCTGATATAAATTGACATACATATTTTTTCACTTTATTTTTCTTGCTTATTTTTGCAACTTGGAGAAATATGTGGAAATGTTTTGTATGACTTTTTATGTGTAATGAATATTTTATTTCTTGCCTTCTCAATAGGTAGGAAAGTACATCAAGGGACAGAATTTAGAACTGAAAAAAAATTATTAATAAAATAATAGAGATAGAAAGACTAAAATAAGTAAATAAATTATTGTTCCCTTCCCCTTTCCCAACAGCTGGATTCTCTTGCATTTTACTTCATAAGCACGTCCTATCTTCCACATACACCCATCCTTCAGGCCTTAGGGCTGAGGTTGGCTATGCTCCAGCCAAGAAATCCCTAATCCTACCACTTTTCTTCTCTTATTTTCTACCCCACCCATCATAGCTACTTAGTTTCTCCCGTTCCTCTGTTCCCCCACCCACGATGCAGGAGAAATATGTTATTAGGTTGTGGACTGCCAGTATAAAGATGACAGTATAATTACCATACTGGGGTAGGGAGTGGGTGGACAGGAGGATAAGAAGTAGCATTCAAGGACAGAGTTCAGTGAGAATAAGCTCTGGTCTCCTTCATTATCAGATGGAATGGAAAAAATGAGAGTTAAAGGAGAGGAAAAAGAGCTATCTCAAAATTCTACTGTTCCTTTTAACTGAGTTTTCTCAGGTACTTTTAAAAAGGTGGGATTAAAATAATTTCTTTCTAGAATTAGAGAAAATAGACCTTGGATTTATACACCACACCATCTTACTCCCAGGGATCCATGGATAGATTTCAAGGTATCTGTGAATCATTTAAATTATCTCTATAACTATTTCATTATAATTAATTTCTTTTGTAATCCTATATATTTTCTTTTTGCATTTGAAAACATTATTCAAGAGCTTCATAGGCTTCCCCAGTCTGGCAGAGGAATCCAGGACACAAAAAATCAAACTCTTGGCCTGGTATATAATATATGATTTCAGAAGCAAGCAGGAAGCATCCTCACCTAAGAAAAATCATCTCCCTCACCTGCTTAATATTGACTCAAATTCCTTTAATTAGAGACAACTGTTAGACCATAATTAGAGAGGAAAGACTTGAAAATGCAAATACAGAAGTGTTCAGTATTTCATATTTGACAGCGGAAGCTCCCTGGGGCTCAAAACACTGGCTAGGACAGAATGGAAAGAATCTTTCCCAATAGGTTGTCCACCCATTAGAAACTTTCAAAACTTAGAGCAGAGGTTCTTAACTGTATCGTATATGTCATGGTTTCCTTTGGCAATCTGGAGAAGTCTGTGTAATTCTTCTCAAATGTTAATAAATGTATAAAATAAAATTTCAAAGAATTAGAGAGGAAATGAATTATTTTGAAACATAGTTGTAAGAAAAAAAAATTTAAACCCTAAGTTAAGAGTCTTTGTCTTGGAGTATCATGCTTTAGTGGAGGGGATGTGGAATTTGACAACCTTGTCACAATCTCTAACAAGACATAGTCAGCTCATCATCTGATGTTCATGAACCACTATTCCTGGCCCACATTTTCTCTACTCCTACATAGACTAGTTCTACTTCAACCAGCACCATATCTGATTACCATTATTGTACCATCATGTTTTCCTGTACTACAACTCTTCACCTTCAAATACACTAGGTCTACTTAAACCAGCACCAGGAAACAACGTATGCTGGTGATCTGATTACCACCGCTATGCTATCTGTTTTTCCCTTTTCATAGGGATCTATGAATTGAATTGGATCTAAGCAGGAAATAACATCAAAGATTTGGACATAGTAATCTGATCTCCCTGCCATGTCTCAGCTACCAAAGTGAGAAAGCATAAGACATTTTTAGGGAATATTAAGTCATCCAATTTTCAGCATATACCATATGAAGTGGAAGAGTCACACAAGATTAGAGAGGTAGATGAGGCTAGAATTGTGAGACACCTTGAATACCAGATGAAAAAATTTGGATTTTATTTGGAAGGCATTGAAGAAAAATGGGAACTTTTTATGAAGTACAATGTTGTGAAGATTAATAAGATTTATCTGGCAGCAAGTATATAAATAGATTGAAATGAGATGCTAAAGATGGGGATGCTAGTGGCCTGAGGGAATTGAACAAGATGATGGCAATAAGAGTGGAAAGGAGGACATGGTTATAAACAGCATGGCATAGCATATGGAGAATTGGCATTGGAGTCAGGAACACTTACATTCCAGGCCCCTGCTGGCATAATCCTAGGTAACTCATTTAACCTCTCAATACTGCAGACAACTCTCATACATTGCAGAATAGTTGCCTATCTGCCTAGGTAGAAGGAATTTCTTCATCAGCAATTTCCCATTGATACAATCACACATCCTATCCAGATAATAATAATAACAGTTATAATTACAATTATATTTATGTTACACTTAAAGATTGGCAGAGGCAAGTAGGTAGTTGAGTGCTGAACCTAGAATCAGGAATATTCTTCTTCGTGAGTACAAATCTGTCCTCAGATACTTACTAGCTATGTGCTGGGTAAGTCAATTCATGCTATTTGCCTCAGTTTTCTTATCTGTAAAATGTGCCAGAGAGGGAAATGGCAAACTATAGCATTGTCTTTGCTGTGAAACTCCTCCAAAAATGGGCCACAAAGAGTTGAACATGACTATATGACAACAACAAAAGATTTGTGAAACATTTTATGCATACTTTCTTATGTCTTCTCCACAGCAACCTTATGAGATATGTCATATTATCATCCCATTTCCTTTTTTGAAATTATTCTTTGTTTGTTTGAATATTAATTGGGGGGGGGAGGAGGCAGCTTGATGGTATAGTGGATAGAGAATCTGAGTTTAAATCTGGTTTCAGACACTGAACACTTCCTAGTTGCGTGAGTCTGGGCAAGTTACCTAACTCCAATTGCCTCATAGAAAAACCAAAAAAAACCCTTTTTTTTTTAAATTTTAAGTGTCCAGTTGTCTTTCGTCTTCCAATTTCTTCCCAACCCATTGAGAAGGTAAATAATATATTATCCCCATTTTCTTTTTTTTTTTAAATAATAGCTTTCTATTTTCAAAATATATGCAGATAGTTTTCAATATTCACTCTTGCAAAACCTTGTGTTTTAAATTTTTTCTCTTTCCCTTCCTCCTACCCTCTTCCCAAATAGCAAGTGATCCAATATATGTTAAACACATATTTCCACAGTTATCACGCTGCACAAGAAAAATCAGATCAAAAAAGGGGAAAAATGAAAAAAAAAAAAAAAAAAAAACATGTTGTGATCCACATTCAGTCCTCATAGTCCTTTTCTGGATGTAGAGGGCTCTCCATCACAAATCTATTGGAACTGGCCTGAATCACCTCATTGCTGAAAAAAGCAATATCCATCAGAATAGATCATCACATATTCTTATTGTTGCTGTTTTTACCCCTATTTTCAAAGAAGTGAAATGACATATCTAATAAGAATATGAGATGGGATCCCCACCTAAGTCTTCTATATACCAAATCCAGGATTCTATTCACATGTGGAACAATCATATGAAATGTCCTTGGGAAGTGAGGGTGGTGAGCTGCATCTCAGGATCTCTTTGTGACTCAGGATAAACTAAGTGCTCTTAGGTGTCAGTTCTTACTTTGGGACTTTGACTGGTTGAAACAGGGTCCAGATCAAGTAATTCCAAGGATAGGATTCATATTTTCTAACTCCTACCCAACCAGTAAGAGAAATAAAGGATTGGGAGTCCGGAGGGAATAAGATATTCTAAGATTTTCTAAGTAGAGTACCTTACCTTTCTGGTCCTATTTTGATCAACAGCAAATTTTATATTGCTTCCTGATACCTCTAATGGAACAAAGTTGAAAGCATGTCCTGAGTATTGTCCAGTGTAGCCTAAATTACATCTAAACAAGTTCTCACCAGCCAGCATTAGACATGGTACTCACTATTTAAGTGGCCAGTGTGAATATCCATAAACAGAACAATTGCTGAGTATGGTAACATTGACTAGAAAAGAGCCAAAAGATATAATGAGGGCAAATCTCCCTCACAGAGGCCTCTCCTTCAGCCCAAGGAAGCCTTGTGTAGGCTGAGACTACCAGCTGTGTTTACAGGCCAGCCCAGCATGAAGGCACAGTGCCAAAGGGTTAACACCAATCTGAGTAGTGGCTGTTTACTTGGTTTAAACCATAAAGAAATATCTACTTCCCCAGTCTTTTGTTCTTCTAGAAATAAGATATAACCATATAATAGAGAATTAGAGAGAGGTAGAGCCAGAGAGCCTCTAGTTAAGACCTTGCAATGTGTAAGCAGTTTTAAATGGCTTCATCTCAATTTCATCTGCATTTTTGTGGTCAAATTTTTTTCTTATTATTAAAAAACTGGCTATATAATTCTTCTTTGTTTGGGGTGCATATTTTCTTTCCAGAGTTCAACTATGCTTGTTTTTTTTTTTTTAATTTTAGTTTTAAATTAATGTGTTAATCACCATCCAATACTGAAAACTTGTTTCAGATAGTCTGTAGTTAAGACTAATCAATCCAATCTTCTAGGCAGAGAAAAGTTACCTAAGAAGTGTCATCAAACCCCACTGTTTTGTGTCAACCTCCTCCCAGATTCCCCATATTTTGATGTAGTTGCTCAAAGAAAATGGGAGGCGTGAGTCCCTTCCATTAAAAAACCTTTTTCTCTTCAAAAATCCTTGGACCACAAGATCTAGGTTCTGCTCTTGACTAGCAGTTATGTAATTTTGTTAACTTTTCTTTATTAGAAGAGGTTGGGGGAGGGAGGGATAAACTTCCCAGCTCTAAAATTCTGTGAGAGCTGCAATGGGAAATCTCTGTGACACGAAAATAAAGATATCAATAAAATTCATTTCAATAAAATACCATCAAGAGCAATAGGTTGTTTTCTAGGGTCCCTTCCAGTTATAATGCTCTTGCTATCATTACATAAATTTAAAATCCATTAAAAAACCTTGAAAGATAGATAAGTGGTCAAAAGATTTTTTTTTTAAAGTTCTCAAAGAAAAAATTTCAAATTATTAAGAACCATATAAAAGAATGCACAGGGGATGAAGTGCTGGACGTAGAATCAGTGAGTTTGAACATGACCTTAGACAGTAGCTGTATGATCCTGAGTAAGACATGGAACCCTGTTTGCCTCAGTTTTCAAATCTATAAAACGAGCTGGAGAAGGAAATGGCAAATTACACCAGTATTTCTGCCAAGAAAACCCCCATCGGATCTTCTAGCTTAGGTTAAAAAGAAGTAATTAAGAATTTGAATTTAGATTGATATGTGTATGAATTTGGAGAAATAGATGAATATCCTAAAAATGATTTTGCAAAGTCAAGTAGTTCGATATTGTCTGTTTATGTATTCATTCTTCTTTTGACAGATAAGTGATACAAAGGATAGAGTGCTGAACCTGAATTCAGGAAAACATGAATTCAAATCCTTCCATAGATATTAACTAGACAAGTCACTTAATCTCTCTCAGTAAAACACAGATACTAATAGCATCTACCTCCCAGGTTATCTGTGAAGATCAGATCAGATAATATTTGTAAAGAACTTAGCATAATACCTGGCCCAGAGTAAGCAGTTAAGTATTTATTTCCTTCCTTTATTGAGAAATTCAGTGTACTTTTAGCCATGAGCCAATTAACTCATTATTTCCCGTGAAATAAATAGCTTATTTCATAGATGAAGAAATGCAGAGTTTAAAGTGATTTCCTCAGGTCATGCTGTTATTTTGTATTCAAATTGGGGCTCTGGTCTTCAAGTTTATACCTCCCAGTTTTCTTCTAATAAACACAATAGGTTCAAAAGCACAACGCCATAGACCATTGGTGTCTGCACACTGTCCAAGGGTAGTATTTAGTGTGATACTCTTAAATGTATGTAGCTTAGAACTAGATTAAACACAATTGTGAAATATTTAACAAAATGAATAAAAATATGATAGAATATAGATCACATTACAGTTTAAAATGAAGTCAGTGTGTGTACTGCGGAAATCCTTAGGTATCAGTTTGACAGCACTTCCATAGATGATAAATTAAGAACTGGGAGGAACCTTGTTGTTATTCAGTAATGTCCAACTCTTCATGATCCTGTGGACTATAGCACTCCAATATTATCCATGAGTGTGGATTTGGGGGGAGGGGCAAAGATACTGGAATGGTTATCCATTTCCTTCTTCAGTAGATTAAATGACTTGCCCAGTGTCACACAGCTAATGAATGTCTGAGGCTAGATTTTAACTTGTTTTCTTTACTCCAGGCCCAGTGCAATCCACTGAGCCAACTAGCTCTCTCAGAGGGGATTTACAGGTCATCTAATCCCATCTCCTCATTTTTCAGATGAGGAAAAAGAAGCCTAGTGAGTTTCAGTCATGCCCACAGACACACGGGTAATCAGTTGTAGAAATATTATTTGAATCATGGGCTTCTAAAACTAAATTCTCCACTTTTTCCAATGGACGACTTTCCCTCCCTCAATATTATTATATATGTAACCAGGAATGGCGTAGACACAGCTGTGGCTCAGCAGATATAACCTCTCCATGTGCAGAAGCTGAGGAGCTTGCTCCCAGATTGCAATGACAGGTAAGGGAAGTGTCTTGGAGAGACTGTTGAACATGTGTGGACCTTCTGTAACAGCCAACCACATGTGGAAGCCAGGGAGATTTCTCCTTGTGAACGGCAGGACTGCCCTCGAATGGTTTTATTCTAAGAGGGGGACCTTGACTTATACATTGTTGTGACGCGGGGCATTATTCTGCTGCCCCTGGAAGAAATGAAACAGGCTTGGCTCGAGGCACTAAGGATGCAGATCTCAGTAGTAGCAGCAAACATTTAGAGAACTTTGAAGTTCTCCAAAGTGGAGCAAGCTTCATGTAGAACATGATGAACACAAATCAGCAGCTAAGTGACAAAGTGGATAGAGTGCTGGCCTGGAATTAGGAGGACTCATCTTCTTGAGTTTAAATTTGACCTCAAACACTTACTAGCTGTGTGATCCTGGGCAAGGCACTTAACTCTGTTTGCCTCAGTTTCTTCATCTGTAAAATGAGCTGAAGGAAGAAATGGCAAACTGCTCCAGTATTTTTGCCAAGAAAAGTCAGATGGGGTCACAGAATCAGATATAGCTGAAGTAACTGCACAATAGTAATTCCTGAAAATTAAATAAAAATGATTCCAAAAGGACTATTAATGATTTCCATTGTCCTTGAATGATCAAAAAGACAGAGAGAGACAGATAGACAGAGGCGGGTTAGAATCCCTAAATCTGGAATGCCTCCATAAAGAGTGATATAACAACCAATTTCAGACAAGACCCCACATATGGCATTTTTGCTTTGACTTACTCTCCCAGAGCCAGGCAGGATACATCTCTCCCCATCCCCATAGTTCTACTGCATCAAAAAGACTTTGAGTGTCTTTTTTTTTCTCTGCTGTTAGTTTGAGCTTCTATTGACTATATTCCCATGAAGAAGGAATATTGTCCATTGTTAGGAGCCATCGACTAGACCTCATTTCAAGGCATCATTTTAGCATCGATTAACTTTTCAAAGTGATATTTATTTCAAAGATATAACAAGAAAAAAACATGAAAATTTTTCCACTCACACCTCCAGGGAATACACTCCCTTACACTTCTTCAATCTCTAGGTGAAATAGATGAATAACAACTCAGTTCCTACATAATATTGTTCCCACCAAGTTCCTGGTACATGTCTATCAGATGAGTTCTCATCTTGCCTCTGATGCCTTGGGGTACTGAGGGTCACTCCTTGTTGATTCTGGCATCAAGACCAAACTGGCTCTGGAGTCCAGTCTCTCAGAACAAAAGGATGCTGATACCTTATGGATCTTCAAACTCACAAGATCATAGCATCTCTGCTCCCTTCACCTAGAATGGAAAAGAATAAATTCAGAAGTCAGTGACCGAGACCTTTTTGTTAGCCCATGTAACCTATGACTTTTCCTTTTAACCACATGTTTTCATTAAGTGCCACATGCTAAAAAATCACTGAGATTTTCTCAGGAGTAAAAGAGACAAAATAGATTGTGGTTGATGCTGACAGGCCCTTTTTAATGCCTCCACAGCCAAGAAAAAGCCTCTTATTCAACAAGTGGCTAATCGACCATAACCAGTACCAAATGTCTATATGTGCTCCACAGTGTCCCCAATAAGTTGTTTCCCTTACGCAGTAGTGCTAATGGCTCAGACACAAGCTTCCTAACTTCTCCACAAGCTGATGGAGTCTGCACATTTGCTAAATCTCAGTTACTTGTACTTTCTAGGGCTATTACCTGAGCTATCTTTGCTGCATTTTGACAGCTCCCAAATCTCCTTGATGTGGCAATGGATTTTTTGTCTTTATTTAGACTTTTTACAACTAATAGGATGATATTCAATGGCTCATCAGGTAAAAAGGGAAGTTTTTAAATTAAGTTTTGTTCTTTTCCTCAGCCTCTTATGGCCCATTAACTTCAGAGCTGAGAGGAGGGAATGATCCAGGATAAGTGCTATTATTATTTGGGCTTCACCATAATAGCAGAATCTGGAAGTTATACTCCCTGGTTATTTCCATCAGTTTTTATTGGTCCCCAAGACAACAGAAAAGAATGGGGAATTCTGTCCATCTCTTCTGGGATATCTCTCTGTCCTGAGCTTAACATAATCATGAAGCTATTAAATGAGAAGTGGGGGGAGGAGCAGACTGAGTTACCTTGTAGCCCCTAGGAATATCTCCCCTCTAGGAGTCTCAAAATACCATGGATTTTTTAAAAGTCATCATCTAATTACATTTCATTATACTGAGAAAAAAAGTTGTTTTCCTTATATGCTTACCCACAGAGGCCCTACAATTGGTGTATTCACCAAGTCAATTAGAGTCAGTAAATTACACAGACACATAAAAGTAATGAAATTTTCTGACATAATTGTTTTCTAGAAAGCTCAAGGTGTCTAGAGAGCGGCAAAATCAAATCAGCTGACTTATCCCATTCCTATTCTCATTCACATATGAAAGCAGAGTTTATTTTTCTTCTTCTCATTCCCATTTTCTAAAATATCATCACTATTATCATTATCACTGCTATTATTATGGGAGTAAGGTGTTGTGATTCTGGAGTTAGACAGACTTGGCTCTAAGTCCTTCTGAAATATAATGCCTTTGAAACTTTGGGAAAGTCACTTAACCTCATAATGTCCCAGGACACTTTCTAAGACTCTAAGTTAGAGGTGAATCACCCATTCACATTGGTGGAGGGATCTTCCCATACTAGAAGCAACCCACAACATTGGAATAATGGGTATGGAAATCTACCTCTCCTCCTAAAACCCATGATTTCATTTCTAAGATTTTCAGAACTAGAAGGAGGCATCCTATTCCATCATCTCCTTGCCTCTAGGCAATTTAAATTAAATTCTCCCACATAATTAGTGTAGGATAGGAGTAGCAGTATAGTCACCACATGCTAAGAGAGTTGGCCTGAAAGGGGCTCAGGGCCCTACCTCTCTTGACTTGTTATATCCCTTTCCTCATCTATAAAATGGGGATAATGATAGTGCCTTCCTCACAGTGTTGCTGTGAGGATCAATAAAGTTAACATGTAAAGTGCACCATAAACGTTAGCTCTTCTCATCGTGATCATCATTATAGAAGGACTCTACCTTTACTGAAATACGCTGGTCTTTTTGTGTTTGCTTTTCATTATTAAGTTTTCCCATGAGGTCTTTGTTCCTTTAATAAAAAAGTCTATTATGAAGTAAAGGAGATAAACAAATAGCCATTTTATTGCTAACTGGAGATACATCTATATCGTTATGTATGTTTATATTTATCTATACCTATATCTATCTCCAGGTAGATGTAACAGATACAAAGATATAAATATCCATATATAGATAGATAGATAGATAGAGAGATAGAGATAGAGATAGAGATAGATAGATATAGATAGATATAGATATAGATATATAAATCCAGGTGATAACTACATAAAATATATACACACATATATCTTTATGTACATATATCTATATATCTATATCTATATAATATATACATATATAGATATAGATAGAGAATTATATGCCTGTATGTTGGAGGTA
Organism: Sminthopsis crassicaudata; assembly: GCF_048593235.1. Lineage (NCBI taxonomy): Eukaryota > Metazoa > Chordata > Mammalia > Dasyuromorphia > Dasyuridae > Sminthopsis > Sminthopsis crassicaudata. The sequence goes on along the minus strand of NC_133617.1, from coordinate 579,288,087 downwards.
GCATATATGTATATGTGTATGACCAAGCAGTAACAAAGTATAAGTGTATAGATATATATGTATGTGTGGTGATATATAGGTGTATACATTGACATATGCACACAGATATACACATATGTGTGTAGTAACTATATTTATATACATTTTATTTATTTATATGTATATACATGTTTATATATACATATGTATGATTTATATGTATAATATGGGTAGTAACACAGATAGAAGTATATGTATATATATATGTGTGTGGTTTTATATTTATATAATTTTATATATGCACTTTATATATATATATATATATATATATATATATATATATATAGTTTTAAAAATCAGATAGTAACCATATATGTTTTATATGTATGTGTGGTGTTTTATATATGTATGTATGCATATATTTAAAACTCCACATATACATATAAATATGTTTTAATATATGTGTGTATATATAATAATCAGGTCAAGCAAAATGTATATATGTATATGTTTATATATATATATATATGCATATATATACATGTTTGTATATGTGTGTGTATTTTTAATTGTCCATAAAATTAGTTTTTTATACTCTCTCTTGTTTATATATTAAAATATTTGTGTTTGTTGATGATAGGTTCACAATTATTAAGATTTTCTTTGAGAGCAAAAGATTTTGTATGCACTAATAAAAACATAAGAATTCTTTTTGCTTAAATTTCCTGATTAACTTCCCTGTTTTAAAACCTTCGATGACTTTCCATTGCTTCCCAAATAAAGTTCCAACCTCTTATCCTCTAAATTATGACCCAGATTCTGGCTCCAACCTATGTTTCCAACCTTATTTCACAAGAACTCTATTTTACCTACTTTGTATGCTGGCCAAACTGTTCCACCAACACTGCCTTTTTCTATGTTGATTTTACTCATGCTTCTGTTTGTTATGCTTGAATTGCTCCTTCTTGGCTTCCATATGTTGAAATCTTTCTGATTTTTTAAGACCCAGATCAAATACCATCTTCAATTCAATTCATTCTTAGTTCCACCAGCCAGGAACAATCTCTAATTCATTGGAATCATCCTATTTGTCTGCATCTCTTTCTTTCTACCTGCGTACATTTTTTTTTTTATTCTTAGTAAACTGAAGATCATAGATTCTTGAATGTAGAGACCATCTATTATTATCCCCATGTCTTTTGCCTTCCAAGTAGGTGCTTGATAATTCTTTGTTGAGTTGAATTGACACGGGCCTGACTATGTCATGATTCCAATCAAAGAGCATAAGTGACTCTATGATAGAATATAAATTCCTTCATTTGACATTTAAGCTCTTCAAGGAATGACTCCAATCTCTGTTTCCAGCTTTATTGCATACTATTCCTCGTTCCCAACCAGTTGAACTACTAATTATTCCTTAATTTTACATTGCCCTTTCTTCCCCCCATGTATTTATAACTCTTCCTTCCATTTCCCATGCTTGGAATGACTTTCCTCTGCAACTCTGCCTTCTCATCTCTTTCTCTCTTCCCTCAAGACCTAATTCAATTGTCACTTCTTCTCTAAAGCCTTCTCTGATCTTTCAGCTAGTACTACTTGGCCTGGACTTCTCTTTAACTTGAATCATATTCTACAAACTTGTATGAAACTTATTTGAGCATGTACCTTATTAATTTCAATTATATCATAAATGTATTGAGGACAGGAACTATACTATATTTCATCTTTCTATCCCTAGTTCACTGGCTTGTATATAATATATGCTTACAATATCATCAAATTAAAATGAATTGAGCTGAATTGAATATATGTTTATTGGGATCCTAAGTGCACTATGTAGAAATTGCATCTTATTCTCTATTTTATAGTATACTATACTTAATAGCTATTATAATAGCTCATAGCATATAGTAAGCACAGAAACTATGTCCTGACCTTCTTCTCTTTTCCCCATGGCATTCAACCAATACTAATCACATCATAAATTCTCAATAAATCATTGTTTGTTTAATTACTTATGACCCTATGTTCCACATATTGAATAAATCAGATACAGTCATCTCTTCCTGTTACAATCTGTAACAGGTTGTTTGTTTAATCAAATGAGATCAAGTGAGATATGTATTAAGTGTTTAGCACAGGACGTGGCACATAATAAGTACTTAATAAATACTTGTTCCCTTTATTTTAAAACTCAATCCATGTACCACCCCCAGTACAAGCCTATATACATCATGATGTCCCCAAATGTTCTTTCTCTCTATCTCTCTTTGGATATGTGTGTGTGTGCCTGTGTGTGTGTTTCTGTTTCTCTCTTTCTCTCTCCCTCCCTCCCTCTCTATTGTTCATTCTCTCTGTCTCTCTTTGGATGTGTGTGTGTGTTTCTGTTTCTCTCTCTCTCTCTCTCTCTCTCTTTCTCCTCTCTCTCTCTCCTCTCTCTGTCCTCTCTCTCTCTCCTCTCTCTGTCCTCTCTCTCTCTCTCTCTCTCTCTCTCTCTCTCTCTCTCTCTCTCTCTCTCTCTTTCTCTCTCTCTCTCTCTCTCTCTCTCTCTCTCTCTTTCTCTCTCTCTCTCTCTCTCTCTCTCTTTCTCTCTCTCTCTCTCTCTCTCTCTCTCTTTCTCTCTCTCTCTCTCTCTTTCTCTCTCTCTCTCTCTCTCTCTCTCTCTCTCTCTCTCTCTCTCTCTCTCTCTCTCTCTCCCTCTCCCCCTTCTTTCTCTCTCCCTCCCTCCCTCTCCATTTTCTCTCTATGTATCTCTTTATGTCTCTGTGTGTGTGTCTTTCTCTGTCTCTCCTTTTCTCTCTCTCTTTATGTATCTCTCTGTGTGTGTCTTTCTCTGTTTCTCCTTTTCTCCCTTCCTCCCTCCCTTCAAGTTGCCTTATGGTTGCTTGCCAATGTATATATCCTACCTCCCCATAATACCCCTGTAAGCCCCTTGAGTTGGGAGGCTTTTATTTTTGTATTTATATCCCCAGTGAATTGTATAACATAAGCAGTTAATAAATGCTTGAAGTATTGGATGGGATCATATTAGAATGGTTCTCACTTTCCCCATGCTTCCAAGTTTCAATCTATTGCCAATTTCCAGGGTATGCTGTTATTTTTTAACATATCATCCATGACTACTGTGTACCCAAACAAAACCATATGTTATTATTTTTGGAGGCTATCACCAGTATGAAATGAATTCAGAAAACTTGGCTTTCAGCCTATTGAAATTTGAATAATCAAGTGGGTGTATACAGTTGGTCCAGTTGGGCAATTTTTATAAAGATGTGTGGCTCCCTTAATTTTAGTTCCACATTCTTTGGGCATTTGGCTAGGCAACCTTGAACTTCTAGGCTCTAATAGTCTGGGAGCTCCTGAGTATATTAAGATACTTGTAAATTCATCTCACTCTGAAATGTTCACACCTTAGTAAGTCAGATTCATTATCATGGAAATAGGTGTAGCATTTGACAAACGTGCACATGCATTTTCAACAATCCCATTTTGCATTTCCACTTAACCTGTCAAAAGGCAAGTTATGTATATACAAACAAACAGCTTAGTATACAAATGATTATTCAGAAAAAGATTCACCAGTGCATAAAGAAAAGACATTTACATCTAGAAATCTGATCCTAATTTGAAACAAGCTAATCCTCTGAATTTTTTTCTCCCATTTAGAGTGCCTTCCAATGGCACATACTTACTTTTTCCTTCTAGCTCTTTTTTCATATTCATCTTATCTGAGAAAACTTTCCTATGTAATTTCTACAAATACACTGGTATCCTGATGAGGTTTAAATATATTATAGTACAACAATTTATGGAAAACCACTGATTCCAAAGAACTAAAAGTAACTATCATGCACAGAGCAATAAAGATGTGAGGAAGATATAATATGTAATTAATGTGGAAAGGAGAACAATAGTAAAAACTGTCATTAAAGAATTATGTGATGAAAAGAGAAAATAAGTTGATTGTATTTCAAGAGCAAAGGATGAAGGTAAACATTCATACTACTCAAATGGTACTCTGGCCTTGTTGGAATAAAATAAGGTCTCCAGGATTTTGGATAGATATTTGAATAGCACAGAATGGGCAGGCATCAATGGCATATGATCTTCACATTGGAGGGAATTCCAAAATCGATAATATCACAGATTCATTGTGTGTGTGTGTGTGTGTGTGTGTGTGTGTGTGTGTGTGTGTGTGTGTGTATTATGGGGGGGAGCATCATGTATCTGTCAATGTAAATTATTTGTTTTATATATGTACCAAGTTTTAATCTTCTCTCTCTAGCTAGATATAAGTGTCTAAAATCAAGTCACTTACTTGAGGGTGGGCATTATTTATTCTATATTGGGAGGGAGTACCTCAGAGTCTATACTAACAAAATGAATACAGTCAGGAATCAGTAAATGTTTTCTCAATGTTGCATAATAGAATATAATGTTCCTTAGAAGCAGGGAGGAAGGAAAGGAGGGAGGAAAGAAGGGAAAGGAGAAAGGGAGTGAGAGAAATAAGAAAGGAGAGAGGAAGGAAGGAAGGGAGATGGAGGGAGGAGAGGAAAAAGGGAAAGAGAAGGAGAGAAGAGAGAGGAAAGGAGTGCATAAGAGAGAGAAAGAGGGAGAAAAAATAGTTTAGTGAGTTTGGAATTACAAGCAATGTTCTGAACCACATAGTATTACATCCTTGTAACAAAAAAGGGGTAGGGTGAGTATTTTATCATCTTTTTTGCCCCCCAAGTTCTGTTTTGTTCCTATCCTATCCCACCCTATCCTATTTTTTTTTAATTAGTGGGGAAGGCACTGGAGTCCAGAAGATTTGAGTTCAAAGACTAAGATGCTTCATCTTCTGTGAAGTGATAATATGATGTAATACAACATGGTGTGGTGTAATGGAAAGACCCCTCTATTTGGAGTCAGAATCAAAATATCTTGGGTTAATTCTTGACTGCTAATACTGGTAATATAATCTTGGCCAATTCCCTTAACCTTTCTGAGCATCAATTTTCTCATTTATAAATTGAGGAAAAAGAAAGATAGTATCTATATTACATGCATATAAATTTTTTGTAAATACTATAAAATGTGAACTATTATTATTGTTTTATGATTCACAAATGCCACTGAACACTCATGTGACCAGCGCCACAGTGAAAAGCATAAGAAATATTTGAAATAATAAATAAATTCATCTTTGTCCTCAGAGTATCTCTAATTTAGTTAAAGAGCATATAAATTGTAACATAACAAGAAAAGGGGTAACTATAACAGTATATGTAATTAGGGTTAATATGTGTAACATTTATAAATATAATCAAAACTCAGAGAAAAGGGAGATTAGTATAGATTTGTATAGTCAAAGGAAACTCAGACAGTTTACTCCTAGAGTTTCAAGATGCAAACAAAAAAATTTTTAATAACAGATACTTTTTATAATTATTTAGAATTCAGCTATCTGGCATTTTTATTTTTATGGAATATAACTATAAACCAGAGAAGACGTTTATATAAAATCTTAACAACAAAACAGTGCCTCAGAGCTCATGCTCTGTAAATATAGGGGATAACTTAAATCCCTCACTCTGAGCTGATTTTATTATCTTGTTAAAAGTTAATTTCTGCAAAGTCTATGATCTACTCTACATAAAGAGAGGAATAAAAGGAGGGGAAGAAGAAGGAATGAAAGGAGGGATGGAGGAAGGAAGAGAGGAAAGGAAGAAGGGGGAAGGAAGGAAAGAAGGGAAAGGAGAAAGGGATGAGAGAAAGAAGAAAGGAGAGAGGAAGGAAGGAAGAAAGAGAGGGAGGGAGGAGAGGAAAAAAGGAAAGAGAGGGAGAGAAGAGAGAGGAAAGGAGTGCATAAGAGAGAGAAAGGAGAAAAAATAGTTTAGTGAGTTTGGAATTACATGCAATGTTCTGAACCACATAGTATTACATCCTTGTAATAAAAAAGGGGTAGGGTGAATATTTTATCATCTTTTTCCCCCCAAGTTCTGTTTTTATTCTATTCTATCCTATCCCACCCTATCTTATTCTATTATATATGAAACCACTAAAATAGAGGCAGCATAGAATCAAGGCTAGAGAGCCAATCTCAGAGCCACGAAGACTAAATTTCAGAAAAGTCTTAGAGAAGATTCTAAGTGGGTTAGATCCTGACTGTCACCTTCTGGCTGTGCAGGTGTCTTTGTTTCTCAGTGTTATCAGCAACTCTCCCAGACTCTAAGTTGTAAAGCAGGTGCAGATCTGCCCTGGTTCAGGGTGCTCTCTATATTAATGAAATCATAGTTCTGTTCCAAAAAACATTTCCCAATAATGTAAGAACGCTTTAAATGTGTAGGGAGAAACATTCCTACTTCATCAGCAAATTGTAAATATTGACACACCTGAACCTAAATTCAAGCCGAAAACCCCTCAAGCATTTACTATGCTAAACTAACTCCATAAGTCGAGTTGATTCTTGGTGAATGATACCCCAAACCCCACTATTGAAAGGCCGGCAGGCAGGATGGGATAGCGCAAGTCAGAAAACAGAACAACACCCCCCCCCCCGAATGTTTATTAACCATGACCATATGTAGCTTGCAAGAACATTTAATGAGCACGATCTGACTGAACATAAGCCCAAGAAGCAATGCTTCCAGTAAATGGACATTAACAATTTTCCATTAAAAATGTATCAAGTGAACCAAATCAGTTCCAATAGAGCAGTAATTAATTGAACCAGCTACACCCAGCAAAAGAACACTGGAAGATAAGTATGAACCACTACATAGAATTCCAATCTCTCTATTTTTGTCTGCCTGCATTTTTTATTTCCTTCACAGGCTAATTGTACACTGTTTCAAAGTCTGATTCTTTTTGTACAGCAAAATAACTAGATGGACATATATACATATATTGTATTTAACTTATACTTTAACATATTTAACATGCATTGGTCAACCTGCCATCTGGAGGAAGGGGTGGGGAAAAGGATGGGGAAAATTGGAACAAAAGGTTTTGCAATTGTCAATGTTGTAAAATTATCCATGCATATATCTTGTAAATAAAAAGCTATAAAAATATTTAAAATAAAAAAATGTATCAAGTAACAGACTCCAAACAGAATCTGTCTAAATTGCCATTCTATTCAATAAACCTGCAGCTGCCTAAAAGGACAGACACTATATGATGCTTTTTAACCATTGCAGGAACGATATAGCTACTTTGTAGCTGACATTTCTAGCTTCTCTCAGACAAGTCAGATGCTGTGATTTCTCATCCATGTCAAATGGTAGTAAGAGTTGCCATTTATTGAGTGACTTTTTACTAAAGTTCCTTGCTGATACTGTCAGTCTAATCTTCATCACGTACTACAGGGTAAAGAATGAACAGGTTATTTATCTCCATCTTACAGGAGACACCAAAGCAAAGACTCAGAAAGGCAGTAGCACTGGTCTGGCCCAGGATGCTCAGTGCTCTGAGTCTTAATCCAGTGAATAGTTTATAATCAGCAGCAATATGACAGCTAATGTCAACTGGAAATGTCAGTGTATGCTTTAGCTTCTCTACATTTCTTGTTTTTTTTACTGTACCATCAACAGGAATATAAAGAGGGTAAGAAGTATGGACAAGTATGGAGAATTACTGCAATCCAGCATTTTATCTCAAGGTCATATTTAAAACAATATTACTGTTATTATATACAATATTCTCTTGGTCCTGCTCACTTTGCTCTTTACCATTTTGTACAAGTCTTTCCACAAGCTCTTCTCAGATCCAATGATTTCCACAAAATAGGACAGGCTGATTTCCATGGTGTCTGGACTCAAGGCAAGGTTTCTAGAGCTAGATCATAGGTGCTGTTTTGAAAGGTTCTTTAGCAGTCATAAATATACAGATGAGGAAACTACAACCCAGAACTGTTATGGGTACAGAGATAGTCCACAGCTGGGATTTGACTTATAGTAAATACACAAATCAAAAATAAAGGACATATGAAAAGAGACAATGTCTGTATCCAGGGAAAGAACTGATTAATAGAAGAAGGGGATAGAATAATTTTACATATGTGTATGTAGTATTGTGTGTAGTATGTGTAGTAGATTTGCAGCTTCTTGTGTAATCATCTTTTTTATACAATGTTATAGAAATACTTGTTTTATTCTATAAATTTAAAATATTTTTTTAAAAAGGAAAAAGATAAAACAAAAATGAAGAAATGGATCTTGGGGCAATCACATTGATAAAGAGCTTACTATGGGCCCAACTTAATGCTCTGTTCTCTCTTTCCATCTAACTCACAGGATTGTGGTGAAGCCAAAATGAGATAATTTGTATATTTGCTGTGCAAACTGTAAGGAGCTATGCAAATGTCAATTATTTGTAATATCAATAGATAACCAAAAGCAACCTTCTTTAATCCAAAATTTGTCCTATCTTCCCCAAGGAGGAGGGACTTCAAATCTGAAAAGTGGTTGGATGATCTCACAGAATTGGAAAGTGACGTCTCCAAAAGGAGAGGATCATTGCAAGGGGCTTTACAGGTCAGCTGTCATATGCTTCTCATTTTGCACATGAAGGAATAGAGTCCCAAGGAGATTGGGTGATCTGCTCAAGTAGCCACAGAAGTAGTCATCAGTAGAGTCAAGTCAAACACATCATTTAACTCCAAATGTAATGCTTCTACCACCATACCCCCTCCTGTCTTCTATATTATGTTCTATAAAAATAAAAAAAAAGCTTCTTGCAAAACCAGGAGAACATTGTACACAGTAATAGTAAAATTGTAAGGGGATCATCTCTGAATGGCTTAGTTATTCCCAGCAATACAATGATCCAAAACAAATTTGAAGGACTTATGAGGAAAAATGCTATCATTCTCCAAAGAAAGAACTGATAGAGTCTGAATGAAGATTGAAGTATACCTTTTTTGGCCTTTTTTTTGGTCTGTATTTTCTTTTGCAACATGGCTAATATAGAAATACGTCTTGCCCTACTGCACATATATAACCTAGGTCAAATTGCTTGGCTTCTCAACAAGGAGACAGGGGAGAAAGGGAGGAAGAAAAATCAAACTCAGAAATTTTTTAAATGACTGTTAAATTTTTTTATATGCTTTTGTGGGAAAATAAAATAAATTTAAAGAATGTAAGTTCTTTAACACCAGAAATTATTACTTTTTTGTCTTTGTATCCATAATAAACTAGTATAATGCTGTAAATGCTTGTTGAATGGATGAATGAATAAACAAATATTGAAATCCTTTTATTCTTCCAATTGCTCTCTAACTGCTGTGTCAGAATAATAGGCCTAAAGCCTCTTCCACCCAAGGGAAGCTCAGGGAGCAAATCATTTAGTCCTACTTGAGACTCATTAGATGTGATCTCTTGAACCTCTAATTCAGGAGTTCTTAACTTAGAAACCATTTGTGTATATGTATGTGTGTGTGTGTGTGTGTGTGTGTGTGTGTGTGTGTGTGTGTGTGTATATATATATATATATATACAGAGAGAGAGAAAAAGCCATGTATACATACATACATACATATATTATGCTATTTCAACATAATTGGCTTCTTTTATAATTATATATTTTATATTATGATATTAACAGCATTATTCTAAGAAGGGATCCATGACAGCACCTGCTCTAAGGGATTCAGTTCTTATAACAAAACCTGCCACTTACTGATTACACCAGCAAATTGGAGATACTGTTGGATTTAATTATCACATATCTCCTTGCACGCCTGCTTTTCACCTCTCAACTCTGCCAAATATGACTGGCAAAATGCTTTTTCTTCTCTCATCATTATGACTATTTCCCCTTTGCTGAACCCTCCCAGCATCACATTTGGACTACTCTTCTCCAGTATGGATGCTCTCCCTTACTCTGTGTCTTTCAGCACCTTCTCCACTGATGCCTTGGGCTTGAATTGGGCAGACTCACCAATCTGGAGACTTCTTTAAAAGCAGTTCTTTTAAATTAGTTGGCCCTGGGAGAATAGGCCAGAAGTGTTGGGGGTGGCCCTGAAGAGTGACAAATGCTTTGCAACAGAGGATGTCAATGGAAATAGAAAAACAGATTATCTGTCCTTCTGCTTTTCTTCTTTATTTCCTACTCCTAGTCAGTTATTTGCTGCTCAGGAAAAAATGAGAGCTAACAATAACAACAATAATAATAACAATATTTTTTGATGTTTTAAGGTTCACCAAGTACTTTATAAATATTGCCTCACTGTTATCTTCACAATTACCCTAGGAGACAGGTGCTGTTATTATAGTCACATCTATAACTATGTCCTTTTAATTGAAGTACTGGATGGATCCACAGAGAAAGCATGAAAGGAAAACAGAAAGAATATTGCCTTTGATGAGGGAAGTCCTGGATCTGAATCCTGATTCTGCCACATGCTACCGTGGGACTTTTTCCCCTGTGGGACTCCCTTCCTCATCTGTATAATGATGGGATTGGACTCATTGACTTCCAAGAGCTCTTCATCTATCATCCTTTAATCTGAATTATGAACATGCACTTGCCTCCTAATTATGCCTCTTGGCCTAAAACCAAGGCTTTAAATCCCTTTTTGAGGAAGAAGAGGTGACACATACGTTATGATTTGTCCTGTGTACCTAACACATATAGGTATTGGTCATCAATATTACCTGGAGACTGGGGTTCCAAAAGGATCATTGGTTATTTGACTGGTTGGTTTCTTCTATGCAGGCCAGAAAGAGGTTTGATCCATTATGACATTGTATTCTCTGTGTTTCACGTTGGAAAATGACTTCTGGCAGAATCTATCTTCCCCATTCAAAATAAAACAGCTTGTAAAAATGTCTCATTAGACTTCTTGGACATCAAATAGCTATTACAAAAGAGACTGTGAATGACTTTCTGCATGAGGGAGATATGGAAGCATACGGAGTAAATTTCCCTTCAAAATGCACATTGTCTTTAGAACCCAGTGCTGGCAAAACACGCACTAGGTTCTAACCAATGAAAATGGTTGGAGGCATTTGGCTGAACCCAAAATGCCAGAAGTCTTCCCAATGTTTAATGCAGCAGGGTTGATTTTTCCAATGCAGCCAGATTGCAGGTTGCTAGGGGAGAATCTCATTATGTCATCCCATAGAAGAATCTGTTCAAACATGCCAACTTTTCTACAGTGGGATCAAAGACTTTCTCCTCTCTTTCATCTTTTCTTCTCTATAGTATCCCAGGGTTTCTAAGTTGTTAGCTGGGGTTCATGCTTTCCACTGGGATCAGCAGAGTTTATCAGCTTGCCTAGGGTAAGGTGAGTAACCCAGGCTGCATAAACAAACACCATCAGGAACACAGATTGACTAATTACCCATTGTAATAACATTAATTTGGTGTGGGATGTTAGAGGTATTAGGTGACCTCATTTTAGTCCAGAAGATGACATCTTCTACTACTATCTAGCTGGATGGAGATTCTAGCTCTAATATTTTTTAAAATAACAATCACAGTTCCACTTTTATTGCAAAATTATTTGATAATACAAAATGGTTTCCTTAAACCAACTGCAGGAAGCTTCTAGTGAGGGTTTAGTCTACCAATTCACAAGATTTAGAAAATGATATATAATGAGCATGATTTGAGTAGGTAGTTCAACTAATAAGTAAAAAAGCTATGATTATAAATTCTCTGTCCACTGTGCTATCTCTGTACCTTATGTGATATGTTTAGTGATGTATTCAAATCTTTGGATTTTTTGGAGAGGAATTATGGGTGAAAATATACACATATATTTATACATACACCTATATGCATACATGCATGTATACATATACACACAGATAGATATGGATAAATGGATAGATAGACAAACAGACATATATAGTTCTAGGATTGCCCAGGATGTTCTATTTGCTGCATTCTATGGATGACCATGTTTCATATTGAATTTGTAATTTCAGTCAAGAACAGGTCATGGTCTGGATGATTCTTCTATTCTGAATGGTTTATCATAATAAAGGTTTAATCCAAGTTAGCCCCGGCTTGGGGAAAAACCTAGGCTGATACAGAGATTCTCCAGATTTTCAGATAGTTCAGTAAAATCAGGAACTTCAGGAAGTTCAATGAGACCAAAAGATAAGACCCTAGTTCTAGAACCAGAAGAGATCCCATAGAAAAAAGCATTTATTAAATGCCTACCATGTGCTTAAGCACTTAAGATTGGTTTAAGCACATCACAAATGCAAATTTCCTGGGCCTGATAAGAAAATGAACACATTCTCCCTAGGGTTCTTCCTAGAGTGCTAAGGAGGAAACATTTTTGGTAGACAGAATTTTTGATGAAGAATGATTTGGATAAGATGGATTTTGAAATCCCTCCCAACTCTGAGATTCTATAATGTTGGGATTATCCTAGACTTTAGGGTCAGACTTTTTGCTTTCTCTCATTCAAAAATAACTGAGATAGCTGGTCTTTCCCCCTAATTCAGAGAATTTGTTTGAAATAAGAACAGTCTTGGAAATATGGTGGATAGGAAAAGCAAACAATTTGTTAACATCTAGCTCCATGCAATGTGTCTGGAACAATTCCATGATGTACCCAAACCCTAGGTATTAGATAATTTGCCTAGGAACATTTCTTTTGTAGTTGTATCAAGACAATAAGTAGCAAATACATCTTTCTTTCTGTTCTGTAAACTTAAATGACTGTGCTTGAGAGGTCAGAATTAATTATCTCTCATTTGGCTGATAGTACCTTGAAGCTCTCTTTAGGCACTCACTTAATCTTTATGTCTTAGCAGGGAAGGAGGTGATGAATAATAACTGTCACCACTTCCTAGGTAGAGGCACTAAGGTCATAAACAAAATGCCTGGGGAGGAAGAGCAGAAGAAAGAGAAGCATCCATGTAGGGTCACCCAGCTAACTAATGATGACCCCAAATTAGAAAGGTCAGACCTCCATCTTAGGCCATGTCCTCTGTCTTAAAATAATCTCTCTCGTTCTTCCTTTGAGAGAGTTGGGATTTGTCCAACTGAGACACTAATGAAGTTTCTGAAATTTGCTTTGAAGTTTTTTGGAAAGAAAGACCTTGGGTGACTATGGAATGAATGTCAAGGCAGACATAGGGTTAGTTCCAAATGCAAATTTGACACGTCCCAATTACCACTTTCTGAGAATCCTCAATAATTTCCTTTATATTAGAAAATCCCTGAGCCTTATTTCATGCCATTCTGAAGATGAGTCCTTTTGAGGATATTGTTTTGTTTTGTTTTTTGTTGGGGGGGAGGGGGTTGTAGAAAGAGTAGCAAACTTGAAGTCCAAAGATCTGGGTTCAAATCCCAGCTTTGCCATGATGGCAAACTCTTTGAAGGCATACACTGTTTTCATTTATTATAGTAGCTGAGTACATTGCATAAAACACATCAGATATTACAACTTTGGGATGCTTCAGTTTCTTTAATTATAAAATAAAATAAATACAAGCATTAGATTAGATAACTATGAGATCTCTTTTGGCTCCAACATTCAATGATTTTATAATAAAAATAAAAATACTACAATCTATTTCCGTAAGAAGCAATGGCTCTGTTTCATATGTGCCAAGCTAATGAAGGGTTAAAATTTGTAGAATGAGTTAACCTGAAATCTTCCCATGCCTAGAGCTGGCAGATCTAACAAGCATCCCTTTAGAAGAAACTTTTGACCTGTACCTTATAAGCTCTATTAACCATACTGGAAATGACATGTCATGCAATTAGACCAAATACATTAATATCAAACATCAGTGACTCCAGCAGAGAAATAACCCAACAGTCCTGCTGGGGTGGTGCCAGGATGTTCATGGATGCTAATTTGTAATGTGAGCCCACCTGCGTGAGCCTATCATCAGAGTGGTAATTAGCAGTTGGGAGAATTCCACAGATCCCAAAAGCTTGTGGGTTTGTTTTTTTTTTTAACATTTATTCTCAGGTCTAGAGTCAAGGGCCTGGACTATTACCCCTGACAAACCAGGAAAGGCTGCCAACAGGCACTCAGTGGTTCAGACAATTAGTTCATTTCCTTAAACAATGTTGACAGACCCCTGTCTTTCATTAAGCTGCCTGGAACTCAATCCTTTGATGCATCCCAAGGGGAAAATCAAGAGTGAAGGAGTTTGTTTCCAGACAGTTCAACAACAACAAAATGAAGAAGTACCTGAAGAATGATAATTAAATCATTTCACCAAAGAGTGAATTTAGATAAATGTCCCAAGAGCCCATCTATACAAATCAGTCTAGAAAATCCTCAGAGCTAGCCAAGGGCACAGTGTTGCTAAACTTGAAATTCGTTTTTCTTTAAATACATAGTTATAATGATTTAAAGACCAGTATTGGGGTGGGTATGATTTAGAAAATTCATAATATATGTATGTATAAACACTTGCATCAAACCAGCCAGCTTCTTTGTTTAATCAGCTGATGCTAATGTTCAGATACTTTTTGTATCTTGTTGCTGAAATATTTTTTTGCAATCCAGCAATCAAGTTACAATAAAGTTAGTACTACTTATACAGAAAAGAGAAATCCATTTTTCTTGATATTTCAAAGTCCAGGAAAATAATATTTTAACTAAAGCAGTAAGTTACCTCAACACATATTAAGATTTGCAATATACTTTATATATCTTATTTCATTGATCTTCAAAATAATCTTATGAGGTGGTAGCTATTACTATACTTATTTTACATTTAAGGAAACTGAGGCTAAGAACAATCAGATGACTTAATCAGGATCATAGAGCTATCTCATGCTGAGGTAGCATTTGAACAAAGGTTTTCCTAATTTCATGTCTAGCCCTCTATTCTCTGTACTACCTAGACACCTCTTTTTTTCTTTTTAAAATGATTATTCCTCTATTTAAAAAAAAAAAAAAAACAGCTATCATTTCCTGAAATCTCCCATCACTTCAAGATAACTCTTTCTTTTAACAGTTAAATACAGTCAAGTTAAGCAAATAAGTCCATTGCCATGTCTGAAATTTGATTCCCATCTATAGTCTACCACATCTCTGAGAGAAATAGGAGGCCTGGTTTACCATTATTCCTCTGAAGTTATGGCTGATCATTATTTTGAGGAGAGTGCCAAGGTACTTCAGTGCTATTTTCCTATACATTATTGTGGCCTTCTTGTAAATTGTTCTTTTTGATTCTGCTTGCTATATTTTGAAGTAGTTATATCAATCTTCTTGATAAAATGGCCCTATAAAGGAAGTTCAGAGTTTTCTTGGTTTATTCTTTTTTTTAAACAGGCCTTTTTGAAGTTTATTCAAGGATCATCTTGATCAATTTCCCCTCAAGAAACCTTCAGATATTCAAATATTTTGAAATGATTTTGTCTCATTCTGAGATGTTAAAATGCTTTGCATACCTTAATTCATTCAACTTTGATGCAGCCCTAGGAGAGCTTAAAGATGATTATTATTCCCAGTTTAGAGAGAGGGAAAATGGAATTAGAAGCTTCATAATCAAGTTCCCAACTTTGGAGAGCATCTAGAGGAAGACAAAAGTGGTAGTGAAGAGCCATTGGAAGAGCCAATGGCCGTTGGAAATGGCTGAATGGACTAGATTTGAAGGCCTGGAAAAGAAAAGGTTGGAAGGGGAAACAAAAGCTATTTTCTAGTGAATGAAGATTTCTCATAGGGAAAAAGGACTCCTCAGAGTTGACCACAACCTAATACTATGCTAAGCTCTGAGAAAATAAATACAAGTTGAAAGAAGGACAATTCTAATCTTGAAGTAACTTAGAGGTAATAAATAAAAGAAAACTGAAAAGGGGAAGATAGAGGGGAAGGAGAATGTATCCACATGTGGCAGAATGGAGAAAGTCTGGAGACCCAAGAGTGGAATTCAGAGAAGAAAAGTCATGGTTGGCTAGGGTACCTTCCCTAAAATGCAGATTTCCAGAGAAGTCAACCAATCAGAGGGAGGGGCCAGAAGGAAAGCATGTCGTTCCAGAGTGATAAGATCAAAGGAAGAGCAAACTTCCAGTGTAAGAAGGCTATTGTGGCATAGTAGAGAAAGTTCAGCATATCAAGAGAAGACCCTGGAAAGGAAAGATTGGTCTTCTGTTTGCTCCCACAAAGGGTAAAAGTAGGAGGATTAAGTAGAAATTTCAGGGTCAAATTTAGATTTGATGTCAGGAAAAAACTTCATTTTTTCCCTAATTATTTTGCTATTTTATTTTTCCCTATTTTCATATAAAAACAATTTTGACATATATTTTTAAAACTTTGAGTTCCAAATTCTTCCCTCCCCACCCTGCATCCTTCATTGAGAAGGCAGCAATTTGAAACAGGTTATACATGTGTAGTCTTGCAAAACTTTTCCATATTAGTCATATTGTAAAAGAAAACAGACCAAAATCAATCAAGAGAAATAAAGTTTTAAAAGTATGCTTCAATCTGTATTCAGATCTCATAAGTTCTTTTTCTGGAAATGGATAATGTTTTTTTCATAATAAGTCCTTGAGAATTATCTTAGATAACTGTATTGCTGAAAAATAACTAAATCTTACTTGATTTTCAAGATCCTTTTTGAGTTCTTTCATGGCCTAAAACAAATTAATATTTTTATTGGAGGTTTTGAATGTAGGAATTTTGACTTTATACCTTCTTCTGAGTATGTGTTTTTATCTTCCTTGTCGTTAGAGTAACTTTCTATAGTCAGAACTTTTTCTATTATTTGCTCATTTTTCTAGCCTGTTTCTTGACTTTTAACTCTTTTTTAGTGTCCAGGGCACATTGTTCCAAGCCTCAGGGATTTTGTGCTACTATTTTGAGAGATATTTCTAAAGACTTATAAGTTTTACTGGGCTTATATCCCAAAGAGATCTTAAAGAAGGGAAAGGGACCTGTATGTGCAAAAATGTTTGTGGCAGCCCTCTTTGTAGTGGCCAGAAACTGGAAACTGAGTGGATACCCATCAACTGGAGAATGGCTGAATAAATTGTGGTATAAGAATGTTATGGTATATTATTGTTCTAAAAGAAACGACCAACAGGAGATTTCAGAGAGGCTTGAAGATGCTTATATAAATTGATGCTAAGTGAAATGAGCAGAACCAGGAGATTATTATACACAGCAACAGCAAAATTATATGATGATCAATTCTGATGGACGGGGCTCTCTTCAACCATGAGATGATTCAGACCAGTTCTAGTGATCTTGTGATGAAGAAAGCCATCTACAATGAAAAAGAGGACTGTGAGAACTGAGTATAGATCACAACATAGCATTTTCACTTTTCTTTGTTGTTTGCTTGCATTTTTTTCTCATTTTTTCCTTTTTGACTTTTCTTGTGCAGCAAGATAATTGTCTAAATATGTTTGCATATATTGGATTTAATATACATGTTTACCATGTTTAACATATATTGGATTACATGCTATTTTAGAAGTGGGGATGGGAAGAAGGGGGGAAAATGTTGAAAAATTATCCATGCATATCATTTGAAAATTTAAAAGTTTTAATAAAAAAAACCTTCTTAATTATAGTGGTCCAAAGTGAATGAGATGGAGGTCTTCAAATAAAGGCTGGATGTCCACTTGTCAGGAATGCTGCAGATAGAATGATTATTCAAGTATCAGTTGGACTGGATAGATGGTCCCTGAGGTCCTTTCTGGGAGGTATGAAATTGATTAGCTGTCCAAACAGTGTCTACACTGCCTAACTCCTAATCATCTTCCCCAGCTATTCTATCACATTTCCTTCTAATTACTTTTTTCCCCTTCCAATTACTTCTTCACCTAGTCACTAAAAATAATAGATGCTCTTTACAAATTGGATACTAAATGTTTGAATAGGGTAGTTTCAGTTGCTAGCCTGGGGCTTTCAAACTTTCTTTGGCAGGTGAAGGCTGGTCCTATTCATTTCCAGAATAATTTTTCCTCTAGTTGACAGCAAGGTTAATCTTTAAGGTAAATGCTCTATTTCTATCAAAAGCACTTTGGCTATTTAGGAATACAATAATCTGTGTGCCTAATTTATAAAGGTCTATAAGAGCTTTTAATCTTTTCCTTAATGAAGGCAAAATGAAAATGTGTCATAGTGGAAGACAAACAGGTGAAAGCCTTTGAATTATTTGGTGCCAATGGAACCCAACTTTCTGTAGTTGTTCCAGGGAACGTCTTGGCTCATTTGCTCTTGGCTGGGAGGTAATTCATTACCCCAATTGTAACTAGCCTGCCTGAGTGCTCATTATCTCATATCCCCCATTTCCCAATCAATCACCTCTCTGGTTGTCCTGCCTAGGCTTATTCTATTGAAATGTCAGCTAAAGTTAGAATCTGCTTAAAAAGTCAGAGTCTCATTATCTTTAGTTCCAGGTTAACTTTGTCTCATCATTTTTTAAGAAATCATTAAGTTAACTGAGGATTTTCTAATAATGTCTGAGTTGAGGCTTACACTGCATTTTGATGAGAATTCCCTTTTAACACTGAATCCTGGGTAAAAATGAAGATCTGCATATTGCTCTCAGCCATCTAGAAAAATTAGTTTTATTTTTAGATTTCTAAGCAACTTTATAAATGTACAGTTTTCCCATAAAGTTGGTATTCTCTGAAAGGGAGTGAGAAGGATTTATCAAAGAAGGGAATCCAACATGATGCTAACACAAATAGCTTATTTCTATTTACATCAGGATTGAGGTTAGTGACTGGATTGTTTGTTTAAAACAACAGAAATTCTTCCCATCCTTCCCTACACCTTGGTCAAGAGGAATATATCATCATTTATTCAGGAAAATTTCGCAGTGCTAATTAGCCCAGTGTTTGTCTTCCCTAATTACCTGGAAATTTTCCAAGAAAAAGAAAACATTTGCAAGGATGACTTTTTAATCTCTTTTTTACTTCTCTCTACCTCTAAACACATCTACATGCTCTTCCCAAACCTCTGGGAGAGGGAAAACTAAGCTTTCTGGCCTGGCAGTAATGTACAATGAAAGGTTCCTGAATTTTGAGTTACAAGACATTAGTTTAAATCTCAACTCCACTGCCTTATTATCTGTGCAGCTTTGAACAGTCACCTCATTTGTTTCATTCTTACCTGTTGCCAGTCCAGAAATTAGAGTTTCTGGCTATTGCTCCAAATGCCTCTCCTTTATCAAGGAGCATTCATTTTATCCTTATTGAAAACATCCTTATGAAGAGAGATTCCAGCTAACCCCATAGAAGAATGTAGGGAGAGAGACCTGCTAGGTTTTTGAACTCCATGTCTCTTCCTTAGTAACCTTCATTTAGTACAAATGCTGGTTATTTTCATTTCATTCCTTACCCCAGTCTCTCACATCATAAGTCATCAACATTCTGGTGCCTTGGATCTATTTTATTGGTAAGAATGTCTTGGCTCATTTCTGATAATGTGAATTAGTTCCTTCTTTAGAAATTTTTGCATTTCTTCTTTGAGGCAATGATTGCAAGCTTTATCATGAAGGAGCCTTATAGAATACATACAACTTTGAGCAATAATCCTCAGAAATCTAAGCATCCTCAGCCTCCCTGCAAAGGATTTTAATGGAAGCATATCATGGCAGGTGTTTTGAATTATTTATTTCCATACCACAACCAGATCAGATCTCATCATGTTGTTTCCCCAATTCTCCCTAGCTTTGTCAGTCTCCAAAGGGCAGAAAATTACTTCTCTCCTGGGGAACCTCGGAGTATTCCTGAAGGGCTGCAACCATCCTCTTGTACGTCACTCAAGAAACAGCATGGAGGGTATTCCCCAATCAAACTCCATTAGTCATACAGACCTAATTAGCTTTTACAAAGGGGTATCTATTAAAATATAGAATGAGAACAGTGGGTACAAAAACATCTCCCAAAATCTGATATATGCCTTCCTATAAATAAATCTTTTCTCACTTACAGGAATCCTTATGAAGGGTAGCAACTCTCCACAGGTCTGGGGATTCTGTTCTAATTTCTCTAATGACATAGCCAATGGGAGAGAGTGAAGAGTGCAGAACCTCCCTCTGATCTCACTCCTGCCCCAGACCTTTGCTTCTTATGAAATTTTGGCTTCTCAAAACACCCCCAAAGCTTAAATAACTAATGCTAGAATCTCTTCTTCTAAGATACTTCTCTGAGTCATTTTCTAATCATCTGACTCTTTCTGACCTCATTTAGGATTTTCTTGGAAAATATACTTAAGTAGTTTTCTTTCTCAAGTTCATTTTACAAAGGAGGAAATTGAGGTGGTGGGTTGCTCAGTTCATATAGTTAGTAAGTGCCTGAGAACAAATTTGAAGTCAGGCAGATGAATCTTCCCAATCCCAGTACTGGTACTCTATGCATTATGGCAGCACCTAGATGCCCTAGAATGTGTCTAATTCTTTCAACCAGTCCCAATATATTTTGTCATCAGATTGCATGCTTCTTTTAATTAAATGGCATTATACTAAGCACTTTGCAAATATGTCATTAAATCCTTATGTTAATATTGGAAAATAGGTGCTATTAAAATCCCCACTGTACAGATGAAGAAATTGAGACAGAGATTTGCCTAGTCATACAGCTAGTAAATATCTGCGTTCAGATTTGCACTCAGCTTGTCAGGCCCAGTATTTGCTACCTAGTTTCCTTTTACAAATTTGATTGATGGAAAAATTTTGTAACTCCAAAGAGGCTTTCTCGCTTGTTAAAGATATGAGAATGGGAGACTTTTGTTATTTACCATTAAGTGGAGTTGAGGGTGGAACCGGACCCTCAACTTTCATTTCAATGAATACACAATCCTATTCAAGTGACTAAATCCCACCATAACCTCATTCAAAGCCTTACCTTATCCCATTCAATTCTTATCCATGTTCTCTCATCAGTCTCCTATAAAGAACCTTCTAATTCTTGGGAGACCTTCCTCTGGAGCTGTTAATATTCCATAGGTACCATTATAATATTTTCATTTGTTCTCTCTTTTCTTCCTTATTTAGTCCTACATTTCATGGATGATGTCGGTGACATTTCTTGCATGTATTTCATTGCTGGAAATATGCTCTAACTTGTTTATGGCTATAATTCAATCCTGCATAGTCCTTTCAAGGATCTGTAATTCTAGTTCTTCAGGGGATGCAGTGATTTGTAGACAGAGAATAATTGAAAACATTTCTGTGTTTAAAGATGTGATTTTGTGTCCAGGAGCAACTTGGTAAGATTGAAAGTGTGAAATCAAAGCTGCTCTTTTTTCCGACTTAATTCTGTTATGATCTGTAATGCCTTTTGAAGGTATAATAATTGGTGAGCTG